>NC_142935.1:53761102-53983602 GCF_046866305.1 Octopus bimaculoides
GCTCGAGCCTACAGTAGAAGACTCTTGCCCAAGCTGCCACGCTGTGGGATTGAACTCAGAACCAAGTAGTTGGAAGCAAAGGTCGCTCTTTTTCTAAGTTATCTTTTCTATTTGTTGGTTTTAGATTTTCAACATCATACTATCTGACTGAATGATCTCATTTAGTCGACGTTTTTCACTTAACAGAATTACTCAAGATACATTTGAGACATCTTCTATGTGGTAATGGTGGCCAAATTATTACTACTCACGTAGTAATAATTCATCAATTGATTGTCTAATTCCTAGACAATTTCATTAAGACCTTTATAAACAACATGATCGTGATGGCAAAAGGAGCTGGAGATGCAAATACCTATCCAGTTCTTGCTTTATTTTGCATTGTTTGGAACAATAATTCAATCGCAAGTTTCAACAACTCGTCATATGGGGGTCGAGATATTTTCAAGAGAAAAAGGAAGAGACAAAAAGAAAAGAAAAGAAAAATGTGAGAAACGACTATCTGGTAGTTAATTTGTGCTGAGAATAGCTATAATAATGCAAAATAGTTCTTCTTTACGTTCTAAGTTCAAATTCCGCCGAGGATGAATTTGCCTTTCATCCTTTCGGAATCGATAAATTAAGTACCAGTTTCGTACTGGTGTCGATCTAATCGACTGGCCCCCTCCCCCAAAATTTCGGGCCTTGTATCTAGAGTAGAAAATAATACATAATAGTTCTTTTCCTAGCCTAATCAAAAACTATAACAGTTAAGCGTATTATTTTAAAAACATGTAGACCGTCATCATGTTATTTAGCCAGAGTTTTCAGACGATACATACACCTCGGGGAGAATTGCATAAAATTCGTTTTATTTACCATTTTACTGCCTTGTATTTATTTCCACGTAGTTAAAAATTATTAGATTCTAAAGTTGTTTGACCAAAATGATAACTTTTAATTATGTGAATGTGTATACACACTCGCCCACGCGCGGATACACACACACACACACACGCACGCATGTGTGCGCGCGCACACACACACACACACACACACACACGGTTCCGGGTTTAGGCACCTTGCGCACGTGTGTACGCGTTACTGTCGCCTTGCCGCCATTTTGTATGAGAGTTGAAAACGAGTGTCACCGTTATGCAAGTGGTGTCCTTTGTTTCCAATATTTTGAGAAAAGATATCTGGTGATGGGGGATATATTACCTCACTTGGAAACAGGTGGCTGTTGGCAACAAGAAGGGCATCCAGCCACAGAAAATCTGCCTCAACAGGCTGGCCCCTACAATCACCGGATCTCAATATAAACCAGGAGTTCCCAACTGTCCTCCGCACAGAACCCGGGGATCCACAGAAACTTTAAGGGGGTCCACGAGTAAAAAATTGTAATTTGTGGGTGCATATATAAATTTTGTTTACTACGAGAGATACCTGTATTTATTGAAATTTTCAAGATTTGTATTTCGAATTTATGTTATGAATAAAACGAAATTGTTTCATTGTTAGCTTTTACCAACCTTCAAACAAATATTTTATTTTAAAATTTTACATGTGCATATATGGGGTCCACAGATGATAAGTTTGCTCTCAAGGGGTCCACAAGCAAAATAAGGTTAGGAACCCCTGATATAAACGAACAGTTATGGTGCATTTTGAAACTGCAAATGAGGATCCGCTTCCCTCTACCATCGTTACTGAAAGTGATAAAGCAAGTTTTACTTGAAGAATGGCACAAATTCTCCAGAGAATTGTTTAGTGGTTCTAAACCGGGGCCCTGAGAGTCTATATAAGGTTCTTGGAGGTCCACATGACAAAATAGTAAATTGGGGATCCACAAAAATATTTTTAAGGGCCACTGAAAAATTTTTGCTTTAGATGTATTTTATTAGTATGTATTGCAAGAAACAGCTCAGTGTCTTTCTCTAACATCTTACATAATTCAGACTAGACAAGTGAATGTGTGAAAAATATAATAGGAATTTTAAAAGAAGTATTCATAAAACTGGTTTTGAACATCATTTGGCTGTGGGGGTCCACTAGTATAAAACAGTAATGAAAGGGCTCCATAGATATTTTAAAAAATGACTCAGAACCCCTGGTTTACAAGATTTAAGAGTCAATTCCTCAACATTGTAAGGTTTTTGACTGATGCCGAAGATGAACCAACGTCGTGTTGAATAATAAAGCTTCTACTGAACAAAGTGTTTCCATTATTTTGTACATATCTTTAGGCTGAGTGGGAACCATGTGGAGAGAGCGCTCGCCTTAGTTGTTAGGGCAACGTGGTTTTGTGTCCTCTCTATGAACAACCCCAGAGGTTTCCCTTTTCTTCATTGTTATAATTTTATTTTGTTAGTTTTTTTTGTACTTTTTTACATGTTTTTTTTTGTCTTTTTATGAACCTTAAGTGGTTAATAAAGAAAACATTATCATCTTCCTCATCATCATCATCATCGTCATCATCAAATAAATATTAGTTCAGTATTGGAGTCGATGCAATCGATTTACCCACTAACATGAAATTGCTGGCCTTATGCTAAAAATTGAAGCCAATATTATTGTTGTTGTTTTCCGCCGAAGTCAACTTTGCCTATTATCTTTTCGGGGTCGATAAAATAGATACTAATATGCTTGATCGTTCTCTTTTCTTTTTTTTTTTTTTTTACGGAATTTGTAAATGATACTAAAAAGAATTTAACGTCAAATAATTTACAGCAGTGCTTAACAACCTTATTGCTGGAGCGGAACCCCAAGGAAACATTCCACTGGCTCAAGGGACCCCTGTGCAATAATTTAATTGTTTTATGCAAAAAAACAAAATTTAATTAATGAAATGAAAATACTCATGTTCAGATTTATTTACAATAAAAACACAAACCGTAAAAAAATTGTCACGTACGTATGCAATTTTATTCTTGCATCTACAGTTATTATTAAAACATGTATTAAAAAATTTTTTAGTTTGAATAGATTACATTTATTCTCATCAAAAACTCAATGAGAAACTTGAGCCTGGTGTTTCTTGCACAACTCTTTAAGATTGGGTTGTATTTTTGATAGACACACGCGAAGTTCATCTTCCACAGACAGCAATTGTGCTCGCTTCTTATGCTTCATGGTTGTCAGAGCTGAAAATCCAAATTCACACAAGTAGGAGGTTGAAAACTGCACAAGAAGTCACAGCGCTTTCTGAGCAATTTCAGGATATTCCTTTACAACCAGCAACCAAAATGCATTCAGGTTAAGCTCAGAATGCTTCAACTTTAATGTTCTATCATTTAAAACACTGGCAAGTTCTTCTTTTTCTGTTAATGTGAACTGTTCTTCAAATGGCTCAAATTCCACAAATGGGTTTTTAATCCAGTCATACTGGTCAACAGATATCGATGGAAAATATTTGTCAAGATTTGTTAACAAAGTGTGCAAATGGTTCAAAATCAGTAGCGCAATTTCTTGACAATTCCTTTTAAAAACACTTGGAAACATTTCCAAATTTCCTGTAGCTATGCGTTTCTTCCATATTGTCAATTTCTTCTGAAAAGCATTTATTTTTGTCAGTAGAAGACAAGATATTTTCGTTCCCGCCCAGCATGCCATTGTTCAAGAGGTTTAGCTCATGAAATATAACGGCAAGATATGCTAACTTGGAACACCAATGGTCATCACTCAAACATTCTACAAAATCTTTCAGGTTTTCTTGCAAACAAAAGGTTAATAACTCTTCTCTTACCCCTTGACAACCATCGTATTTCTGTGTGCTGGATTAAGGTGGAATGGTCTGCTTCCATACCCACACAAAGTTTCGCAAACTGTCGATATTTAAGTGGCCTCATCTTGATGCAATTAACTATTTTCACTACCATACCCAATGCAGATTTTAGTTCAGGTCCAAGAGTTTTAGCAACTAGTGCTTCTCTATGAACGAAACAATGAGTATGGATAATATTTGGATTTTGTTTTTGTGCGATTGGGACAAAACCTTTAAGACATCCTGTCATTGCAGGGGTACCATCTGTACAAATACCAACACAGTTTTTCCAGTTCAATCCACAATACTCTGAATATGAATTCAAAACATCAAATACATCTTGTCCTTTTCTTGTTTCTGGCAACTCTTTGCAACACAGAAAGTCTTCTACAATAGCTTCATCATTAATAAAACGAACTAGTACAAGGAGCTGTGTTTTACCAGTAATGTCCGTACTCTCATCAACTTGAAGTGCAAACAACTTATGTTTCAGTATTTTTGACTTAACATTGCACTCAATGTCTCATGACATGTCTTCAATGCGCCTACTTATTGTGTTGTCAGAAAGTGGAATTTTATTTAGCTCTGATTCAGCATCCTCTTCAAACATTATCCTCACTATTTCCTGTCATGCAGGTAAAATTACAGTTTCAGCGATGGTATGAGACTTCATTTTTCTTGCATCTATCTCCACCACAGCATAATTTGCTTCTTGTCCTTTGTCACTCAGCTTGAACTTTTTGGCAAACATAGAAATTTGCCTTTTATTAAATGCCAATTCTCTTTTAAAATATTGTTCATTTTTGCTTGACAACCCTGGGTGTTTAGTTGTTAAGTGTCATAGCACTATTAGCCAGCTTCTCCCCACAAACAGTACACAAAGGTAAAGGGCAGTCTGGGTTTCCAGTCCAAGTAAATCTCAGAGCTATGTAGTTTTCACAATATTGACGAACTTTTAGTTGCAGGTTAATTCCCTCATTTCTTGGTAATTTCGACGAGGCAGCATCATTGGCAGTGGCTGCGGCTTCAACAGACTGCCTCAGACCCTGCGTCTCTTCATCTGTATCTAACTTACGTTTTTTTTCGGAAATCTATCCATACTTGCAAGGCTGTAAGCAGAATTGTATATATATAAAAGCAAACCTAATAGTGGCAGGACAAAATGATCTTTAAAGTGTAGCGAGTTTAATGATGTAAAATTTAGCTTTTATATTAATGTTTTCTTTTAGTAATAGGTATTTGATTATATTTAAACAATATGCATATAATAATAAAATAGATTTTCGGATTTGAATTTAAAATGTCATTTATTTGTTCATTGTTCTAATTTAAAAATTTGTAAGGAATTAATATTTATGCATATTTACATATCTTATAATTTAGTATCAGTTTCCCAATTTCTTCTTTTTTTTTCTACATATATAATTCTACTCTCTTTCGAATTTTTTAATCTTAACATTTGACCAAATGTTAATAGACGTCATACAAGAAATTTTTTTTACAAAAACGTCTTTTAAAAAGCTAAAGATCTTACGCAGTTAAAATGTTTCTTCCAAATATAGTCACTTGTATTTTACAAAAGAAAACTAAACTATCATCTAAGCTGGCATGTAACTCGTAGATGTGCACGTACATGTACACACCAAGTATCAGGGTCATCTTAGGCTGGCGTGCAACTCGTAGATGTACACGTAGGCTTAACATGTACACACATATCTGCACAGGAGAATTAAAAATTTCTGTCGATTTTAGCATTTATGTAACTTCTCGAGGAACCACTGGACTGTAGTAGCGGAACTCTGGTTGAAAACCATTGATTTACAGTAACGAGGTAAGATCCGCTTAGGATTTAAAGGGAAATAACTTTACTTAGTAACTGAAAGTTACATTAGTTAGATTTACGTCCCTTTATTTGATTCTTTTTTTTTTTTTTACTTGTAGACGTGATTATCACACAAGAATTCTTGTTAGTGAGTTAATTGCTAGAAGAAGCTAATAAGTTAAATATATATATCATTATTATTAGTTGACTACATCGACTCCAGTAGTGATTTTCTTAAGTCTGTTATACATTTTATCAATACATATTTGGCAAACTGCTAAATTACAGGGTATAAAAATAAACAAAAACAATGATAAATGTGTGTGCTAATGTATGTATATATATATATATATGTGTGCGTGTGTGTGTTTACATTAGTGTTCGGTTGCTTTTCGGTTGTGTATATATATATATATATATATAAACAAAATTTTCGGGAGGAAGATAATTGATTACATCTCAACTGGTACTTATTTTATCAATTCTAGTCAAAAGGCTGCTCTTCAGGTGTTTGGCAAAGATCAAAGTGTAGTGTGTGTTTGTGTGTGTGTTAGTGAGGCGGGGGTGCCATAAAATGGGACTTCAGTTCAGTTTCCATTAACCAAATTCCACTCACAAGGCATTGGTTGACCGGAGACATTAGCAGAAGATGCATACCAAAGTACCACACCGCAGGACCAAACATGAAATAGCATAGTTGCAAAACATAATTCACAAGCACACAGAAATGCTTGCACCTTATAAGTAAGACAATAGCAAAACATGAAATTTAACTCACAAAAGCTATGTTGAAATTTACTGTCCTATAGTGTGGTATTTCAGCTGACATTTCTACCTATTTCACCATCCACCCAATTCATTTAAATGCTTTTATTAGTTACTTTCAACATGTGATAGTAATATGGTTTTCACATGACAGTAGTATAATTCTGTGTTATTAGAAACCAGTTACTTTTTGTACTCATCTCAGTACATAAATGCAGGAAAGCTGTCAGAGTAGATATTACAGTAAGTGTAAGATACCACATCAACTACATTGATCTCAGGCTGAGGATTTAATATTGTCTCTGCTAGAGGCACAAAGCCCGAAAAATTGGTGGAGACAGGTAGTCGATTGTATTGACCACAGTGCTCAACTGGTACTAATTTTATCAACTTGAAAGGTAAAAATTGACCTTGGTCGAATTTAAACTTGGAATGTATATAAAGTTAGATGAATAGCCACTAAACATTTTGTCCAGCATGCTAATGATTCTGCTAGCCCAGTGCTTTTAGATGAATATTTAATAACAACTGTATTGATCTCACTGTAAAGGAATGCAGATGGCCCAGTGGTTAGGCAACTGCGCTCTTGATCATTAGGTCATGGATTCGATTCCCTGTCCAGAAAGTGCATTATGTCCTTGGGCAAGACACTTTACTTCATGTGGCTTCAGTTCACTCAGCTCGCAAAAAATGAGAAAGATCGACAGAGTGACTGGTCAGTGTCAATTTAGTGTGGCAGCATCAATGAGTTGGTGATATAACCAAAAGTTTCAGGCTTCGAGAGGGATATATATCCAGCAGGGGACTGCTACATCCTATCTTGACCCTTTCATCATCATCATCATCATCATTTAACATCCGCTTTCCATGCTAGCCAGGCTCCAATCTGATTTGGCAGAGTTTCTATAGCTGGATGCCCTTCCTAACATCAACCACTCAGAGAGTGTAGTGGGTGCTCTATATATATTATCATGTAATGTCCGTTGTTTATATATATATATATATATATATATATATATATATATATATATATGAGCATACATCAACCTGTGATGCACTTGGATACATTATTAGTGATGTTTCCTGGTGTCATTGTTTTGGGTCTTACAACAATCAAACACCTTCACCCAGATGACCCAGCCAGTGTTGATTAAACCCTAACTTGTGTAGAGGTATCATTACTGGCTCAAACCTTCTGATTAGTACTGTGGAATCTGCAAGAGTGCTGCCATCTCCCTATTCTAAGTTGAAAAAAGAAAAAAAAAGAACTATGTATTTTGGGAGAGATTACAGATGAATAAATCTACCAAGGAAGGATGGTTGGTGAAATGATATTTAACACTTTAGCATTTAAATTGGCCAAAATATTATATTTATTTTATTTTCAAACTGGTTAGATTTGGCCTTCCACACCTATCCCACAATGTCATTTTAAAAATGAAAAAAAAAAAAAAAAAAAAAAAAGATAATCACATTATCAAAATCTCAAAGCTACGAAATAATGTATGATTAATTTAAAATGAAGTGAATACATAAGCATTACATTTGACAGGTGGAGGCGCAATGGCCAATGATTAGGGCAGCGGACTCGCGGTCATAGGATCGCGGTTTCGATTCCCAGACTGGGCGTTGTGAGTGTTTATTGAGCGAAAACACCTAAAGCTCCACGAGGCTCCAGCAGGGGATGGTGGCAAACCCTACTGTACTCTTTCACCACAACTTTCTCTCACTCTTACTTCCAGTTTCTGTTGTGCCTGTAATTCAAAGGGTCAGCCTTGTCACACTGAATATCCTTGAGAACTACGATAAGGGTACACGTGTCTGTGAAGTACTCAGCCACTTGCACGTTAATTTCACAAGCAGACTGTTCCGTTGATCGGATCAACTATAACCCTCAGTGTCGTAAGCGACGGAGTGCCAACAACATTTGACAGAGCAATCTGAATGCTAAAGGGTTCAACTCTGAAATTAAAGGGGGATAACTAAATACAAGACATTTGAAGCTGGAATATACATCATATATCCTGGGGAGCACAGTTCCCTTAATTTCTTTCTAGTCTTCACAGGTCACCTGTATTCAGGGCCCACATCTCTCCACCATGGAAGTTATTTTTTTATAAGGGTAAATGGTGCAAACAAGGTGAGGTACTTTGTTACAGGCCCAAAAGAAAGTTATTAAAATTTGAACTCGCCACTACCTCTCTTCCTCTGACTCGGGTAACCATGTATTTCTTCTATAGAAACACACCTGTTTCTGTCCCTCTATCATAGATTAACTTCTTATCACCTGGTACAAAGTCACCTTCGTCAATACCATTCCCTCTCGCAGTTAAGAGATCTTTGTTGTGCAAGTTACTTAGTGACCTCGCTGGTACTGGTGCTTTGTAAAAACCATCCAGTACATGCTGCAAGGTAGCTGACATCAAGAAGGGCATCCCAGCCATAGACGTAATGCCAAAGGAGATAGTAGAGCTAGGTGCAGTCTTCTGGATTGCCAGTTTCTACCAAACCCAACCCATGCCAGCATGAAAAATGGACATTAAATGATGATGATGATGATAACAACGACTATGTACTCAGTAATCCAGATATTATAATTCACAAAGCTGAACTGGCCAATCTTTAAAAAGAAACTGAGAAAGCTGAAGTTTATTAATTTAAAAAATTATTTTACTTTGAAAAACATGACACTACTTGTGATAAAACAAACTGTGATAACAGAAACTAATAACTAAAAATTCATTTTGTTTTTAGTCTTTTTTATATTTCTGAAATAGTACAAATAGTTTCATTATATGTGAAACAGAGAGAAACATTATGAAAGTCTATAATGAACACATGAACACTTTCACACTCGATTGAATTAATTCGACTTGGCATGTCAGGTCAGAAAGGTTGTCAGTCTGGCATTCCAATTCAAGTAACCTGCCAACCATTGTTCTATAATTTGACATAGCACAGAGTTTGTGTGGGAACACATTAACAAGAATTTAGCTAAGATCTATAATGCAGTGTGCTGGATTGATCCAGAACATTTTCAAGAAAATGAAAGAAAGACTTAACATTTTGTGTGATTAAATGAAATACATTAGTGTGTTTTTGATAAAATACCCACCATTGGCATATGTGATTGATAAAATATCCCTCGTTGGCATGTAGTGGATAAGGACCAATGTTTCTATGAGAATAAAAGCTCTGAATTTTCATGAGTCTAACGTGGCTGTAAACTGGGGAAAGGACTTAGTTTAAAATTTCGAGTATGATGTCAGATCAAAATATAGTTATACAACAAAGTTGTATAGGAGCTCCTTCCCAACTGTCAGCATACATAATACTTCTTTTGATCAGGGAGAAAGCCAATTTTCATATTACAGATGTGCATTCATTTGATGTGATCCAAGTATATCAGAAATATACTTTTTTTTTTAAGAAGAAACCTTATGGAGCCTCCAAGAATATTAAGAGGGAAAGAAATGATATTCTCAAACTGGAGGTCTGGCACAATTGTTTGCAACAAAGTGAACACCACTAAAAGCACCAAAGGTGCCATCAGATGGGGGTGTTGAACAAGGAAACAGGTTGTGTTTATAAGAATTGAACAGCTTACAGAATGGCTGGTGTTTATGATTCATTTGAGCTGAAAAACCTACTTCCCAGACCATGAACTATTTCTGCCTTTCTTCACAGTGCTCTGCAGACAGCTGAGATTCTATTTCTCATAAGGATGTTTCACACACATTTTGTAAATCCAAACCAGCAAAACTCGGATTAGGCCATTCACCCCACAAGAATCCACTCTGTAAGGGCCAATCTATTTGAGCCCTGATGAATTCAAAGCATGCTTTACAGTTCTCCCCAGATATTATTGGCACTCTGCTTATGATGCACCCCAATTAATCCAGATCACTTGGTTCATTTGCAGACAGTTCTCATTGATTGCTTTACTACTGTGCAAGTCTTCATTCTACTTGATATCAACTGCAGACATTCGGCATTTGACTTCTAACATTCTGTGAATAAATGTCTCTGCTGTTGAGGATGTTTTTAATGGTTTAACACATCAAGGACAATCATGATGACAGTGTCTCTGTAGGTGATACAGCTTTCACATAAGCAGTATGACAACACCTGAGACACAAAGTAATGCTCTGTAATAAACAGTGTTCTTGTGTAGCAGAAAAATGTGAACCTGCTTCCTAGATGATAAATAAACCCAGTCAGTTTCACATTTTGTGTTGCAACTAGTATAATACTGTAACAATGCACGATGATTTCATCATGAATTTTAATTAAAGTTTGCAACTTTTTACTTGTGGTTCTAAATTAATGGAGTTTTGAAATTTAAAACCATGGAAGACTTTTGAAAAAATTATTCAAATTAAATATTATCAAATAATTTTTTATAATTTGCTTTAAGCGCTGATAAATTTCTTCATATTATCGATATGTATTAATTATATTATTTGAAAACTATAAAAAAATTCAAAAATCTACTTAATGGTTCTAAATTCATAGCAGCCAGTATGACTGTGTGTGTCTTTCAGCTTTTATTTGTGTGGCCATGCTGAAGCACCTCCCTGAAGGTCAAACAAATCAACACCGGTACTTATTTTTCTTTAAGTTTGGTGCTTATTATAAAGGTTTATTTTACTGAACCATTAAGTTACAGGGACATAAACAAACCAACACACACATATGTACATACAATGGGCTGCTTTCTGTTCCTATCTACCAAATCCATTCACAAGGCTATAGGAGACTCTTGCCCAGATGTTGCACAGTAGAACTGAACCCCAGACCACATGATTGGGAAACCAGCTTCTCAACCACATGGCAACACGTGTGTGTGTGTGTGTGTGTGCGTGTATATATATATATATATATATATATATATATGTGTGTGTGTATATACTGTAACTAACTTGGGGCAGAATAGGGATTGCTCCTCCTATGTATCATGTTGCACAGTAGAACTGAACCCAAGACCACATGACTGGGAAACAAGCTTCTCAACCACACGGCAACACATGTGCAAACATATATACCATAACTAACTTGGGGCAGAATAAGGGCTGGTCCTCTTATGTATCATATTCCAAGTGACCATGACAGATGATAAACTGTTGTTGCCAAATTAGGATGTTTTACTGTTATAAAAACATACACCTTCATAAATATCACATTTATAAACCAATGAGGATGCCTCCATGTAGTCACTCAATCAACTAGAGATAACAGCTAAATTTTCCTTCAAATCACACATTATTGACTGAGACAAGAATGACACATGTAGGATAATGTGGTTTTGGATGCATTATGTATGAAAATAAAACTGGATGGTCATGGATGGGATTCTTCGATCATAAGTCTGCCTCATCAGAGCTGACCAAGAAATAAACAACATCACATTTACTTTTTGGATAATTCATGAGTCACTAAGCCCTCAGTGGATAGACTGATAATATTCTATTACTGTCCAAATTAGCAAAGTATCATCCTTTCATTTGATATTTATAACAAGAAATAACTTCAAGAATATAAATATAGATTAACAGCTTTTTTTCTTTTTTCATATAAATATGAGCATGACTTGAGACAGGTATGTAGTTGTATATTTATACATTCATATGTATAGTGTCTCTTTCTCTTCTTAGCACTCTCTCTCTATTCCACTCTTTGTCTCTCTTTTTTTTCTTTTTTCTTTTTAAACCTTTCTTTGTCTAACTTCCTTCCATTGCTTGTCTGTCTTGCCTCCATGCAGACCAGTTCACTCCTCGAACAAAAATCAATACTAATGAAAAAATAAAAACTAAAAAACAAAAACACACTCTTGCTCTTGGAGGCAAACATTTTGGCGGCTACAAATATGCTTTCACACGTTAATATTACACAAACCTTCCTAGCTGACAATACACATACATATTCAAAACATACAACTGCACATTCAAAAATTTATACACACATATCTTCAAACCCACACATATGTATATGTACACACACACACACACACACATTCAATTATTTGAAGCTTCAATCTGTTACTAATAAATAAACTATATAAACTATACAATTATTGAGTATTCTCTCATTTATACATATGAACATACACGTACACGCATATACGCATGTAGATAGAAGCACACATGCACACATTCACAAACACATATATATATGCATGACAACGCCTATACTATTATAAGTGTACACACTTACGTTTATAGATGCTCACGACTTCTCAGGCATACACTGATGTCATCACATACATGTCACTGTAACCACATACACATACTTACACACATACACATATATATACATATATAACATACACATGCATATACTTAAGTATGCATATAGGTACATGAACCATATGTACATACACTCACACACACACATACATGTATATAAATAACCATATGTACAAGCATTGTATAAAAATCTGTAGTTACATCTCTTTTCTTTATGTAAAATTTACAGTATGGGTTAAAGTAGTACACAGCTTGTAATGACACACACTGAGCAACAGCAGCTGTAATCGTCGTGGTGTTGGTGGTAGTGTTGATGATGGTGGTGATGGTGGTGGTGGTGATGGAGTTAGGAAAGAATGGATACTGAAGTTGACGGGAGTGGATGTAGTAAAATTAGTAACAACTATGATTACATAAGTAGTAGTAGTAGTAGTAGTTGTGGTGATGGTGGTGGTTGATTTAGTAGACGTAACAGAGGTAGTGTAACTCTGATGGTGGTAGTGCTGGTAAAAGTAGGATAAGTGCTAGTAGTTGCAGTGGTGGTGTTGAAAACAGTATAGTAGTTGCAACTAATAACAGTTGTGGTAGAAGTACTGTCAATGTTGATGGTGGTGGTGGTGGTGATGGTAGTGGTGAGGTTGTTAACAACAGTGGTTGGAAGGAGGGGTTGGACGTATTGGTATCATTGATACAATTGGCTGTATCAGAGAAGCTCACTGACAATGGTAAATAGTAGTAGTAATATTAGTAGGAACAGTAACAGTAGTAGTGGTGGTAGTAGCAAGAGTAAAAGTAGTAGTAGTAGTAGTAGTAGTAGTAGTAGTAGTAGTAGTAGTAGCAGTAGTAGTAACAGGTGCAGCAGTTACAGAGTGGTTCAGGGAACAGTTCCAAGTGAGCTATTTCATTCTCTATCTCTCTCACTCACACAAACACTTATTGCCTAGCACACACACACACACACACACACAGAGTTCTGTTTGTGGAGCAGTAGGAGCTGGTGCAGTTACTGCAGGAATATTACAAGGAATAGCACTCCACAACAACAACAACAACAACATAGCTCACAGTGCCAAAATAGCAGTAGCCTGTCAGTTTGTCTGTCTGTCTGTCTTGTCCATAAGACCAACACAGACTTACACACGGAACAAAAACAGACACATATATTTTACAGGCCATACGTACATACATGCACACACTATAGTCTCTACACAAGCAATGTTGGCAACGGCTTTTTGCCAGGCCATGCTTCCTTTGCATATTTCTTCTTCTTTGGTTCCTTGGCTGCCTCTTCGGGATTGATAACAACTGGGTTTGCTTTCACTACTGGCACCACTGTTTCTTCTTCTTCAAGACTTGGTGCCAAGTTCGGAATTGGTAGGCCAAGTTTGGCTGCTATGCTGTAGGAACTTCCCATGCCGCTTTGGCCATCGCTGGTGCCACCTGGAGGAAGGTCACCATACAAACTGGGAGCATTGAATGGAAAATTAGCTGAGCGTTTTACCGGTTCCACTCCCATATTTGAAGAACCTGTGCTGGATTCAACTTTGTTTCGCTGAAAATATATTTATTGAAACTTAAATAAAAATAAAATAAAATATGGTTAAATAACAATTTCGACACTGACAACAGTACTGCCACAAAACTGACCTCAGTACATGACAGGTACTTATTTGATCAACACAGAAAGATGAAAGGTAAAGTTATCCCCAACTGGATTTGAACTCAGAATGTAAAAGGATGTAACAAAATACTGCAAAGTATTTATTCTGACACACGACCCCCAACTCATTGAAAAAACCATTATCAAAACTTATTTTGATTTTCATTGTGTTTATCAATCTATCTTCTTCACCTACCATTCCTAGGGTCGTGATGGCAGAGTCCTCCATAGGGTCCAATCAGAAACAACTCTCATTAGACTTTCTGGCAAGATTCCCAAGCGCGATCAATTGAAACTTTGAACATTATCTAACCATCTCCTTCTTAGTCTACCCTTAGGTCTTCTCCTGCCAGTTGGCTTGGCTTGAAAAACCCACTTTGTGATTTTTTTTTCCTGCAACATTCTAATCACATGTCTTTTGTACTGATATTTAGCCATTGCAAAATAGGGTCAGAGTGTTAGCCACTTGAAGGATTTTGTTTCTGCAAGGATTTGATTGATGGAACAGTTATCAATTATTCAGTACCTCTTTATGGTACTTACCATGGTGTTGATAGTACTAGTGACATATTCAGCAAGTACACAGGCAATATAATCACTTAAACACTAGTGACTCCTGTTAGCACCTAATGTTTGTAAAAGTAAGTCTTCACTAAAGATTTGTAATCCTAGCTTTAACAGCCACTTATTTTGTGCTGCAATAAATAAAACAATTCTGAAGATATAAAGGTGTTTAGGAACTTGTAGAAGGGATAATGAAATAAGAAGTTGAGGCACAAGAGTGGCTGTGTGGTAAGTAGCTTGCTTACCAACCACATGGTTCTAGGTTCAGTCCCACTGCGTGGCACCTTGGGCAAGTGCCTTTTACTATAGCCTTGGACAGACCAAAGCCTTATGAGTGGATTTGGTAGACGGAAATGAAAGAAGCCCGTCATATATATGTGTATATATATATATATATATATATATATATATATATATATATATATATATATATATATATATATATATATATATATATATATATATATATATATATGTATGGGTGTGTATATGTTTGTGTGTCTGTGTTTGTCCCCCCAACATAGCTTGACAACCGATGTTGGTGTGTTTATGTCCACATAACTTAGTGGTTCGGCAAAAGAGTCCGATAGAATAAGTACTAGGCTTACAAAGAATAAGTCCTAGGGTCGATTTGCTCGACTGAAGGCGGTGCTCCAGCATGGCCGCAGTCAAATGACTGAAACAAGTAAAAGAGAGTAAAGAGTAAAAGACTATGTTGATGCTTTTCCACACAGCTTCTACTGATTCATTTCTAACTCTCTCCCTCCTAAATGTGAGTAGCCATGTAGCTCCCCTAAAACAAGAACCTTCTCTGCCCCACTCCCTTTTTTTTATACCTTAACCCTCATCTGCTAGCATAAAGCCCCTTCCCACAGATTTCATAGGCTTCCAAGCTGCATGGTGACATTACTAGTGCTGGTGTTATGAGAAAAGCACCCAGTACAAACTGTCAAATGGTTGGTGTTAGGAAGAGCATCCAGCCATAAAAACCATGCCAAAGTAGACACTGGAACGTGATGTGGTCCTTGCACCCATCAGAATCTGTTGAACTGCCCAACCCATACCAGCATGGAACATGAATGCTAAATGATAATAATGATGATGATGATGACAATCAAACATAATAGTTGCCACTAGGAGTCAAAAGCAGGTAACAGATTTAATTGTCAATTTCTTATATGCTCAACAATATTCAGTGTATAGACATATCATTTAATTAAAAGGCCAAACAATAACTTTAAAAAAATAAATAAATAAATAAAAATTGAACAAAAATGTGGAGTGACAATGAGATAAAGTTACATTCTACCACCATATAAAAGGTCAGTCAAATTTAGTGGCAAAACAGGTGACATTTACAGCTAATTTAAAACCCTCATGCTAGGCCTTCTGATCTCTCATGGCAACCACTCTACATAACATTGTCAAAATCACATCACATAGTCTAGGATTCCTCTTTAACCCTTTAGCATTCAGATTATTCTGTCAAATGTAATGCTTATTCATTTACATTGTTTTGGATTAATCATGCTTTATTATGTCACTTCAAGACTTTGTTGTTTATTTTTAGAATAATACTGTAGGGTAGATGTGAGAGGCCAGATCAGGCCACTTTGAACATAAAACATGTAGAATTATTTGGTCAGATAAATAAAAATAAATGCGCCCTTTTAAAGCCTAGCCAGGCTTATGGGCCCGGTTTCCCAGTTTCAATGGCGTATGTGTTCCCCAGTTGGACGGGATGCCACTTCATCGCAGTGTTACTCATTTCTGCCAGCTGAGTGGACTGGAGCAATGTGAAATGAACTGTTTTGCTCAAGAACACAACGCGTTGCCCGGTCCAGGAATTGAAACCACAATCTTACGATCATGGTGCTGACACCCTAACCACTAGGCCACACACCTCCACATTTGGTCAGGTATGGCTGGTTTAAATGTTAAAGGGTTAAAACTCAAAAATATTCTAACCCATATCAATTACTGCATATCTGCAAAGTTTAAGTAAAATCCATACAATGGAGTATTACACACATATGAGACAATGCTGCTACCCCCAAATATCCTAGAGCTAGACTTCATCTAGATGATCGTCCAGCTGACTGGCACAAAACCAATCACCAATATACTTCAACTAATAACCCAAGGTACACTTTGTAATTTTGAATATTTTAACATATAGGCGCAGGAGTGGCTGTGTGGTAAGTAGCTTGCTTACCAACCACATGGTTCTGGGTTCAGTCCCACTGCATGGCATCATGGGCAAGTGTCTTCTAATATAGTCTCGGGTCGACCAAAGCCTTGTGAGTGGTTTGGTAGACGGAAACTGAAAGAAGCCCGTCGTATATATATATATATATATATATATGTATGTATGTGTGTGTGTGTGTGTGTGTGTGTGTGTGTGTGTATATGTTTGTGTGTCTGTGTTTGTCCCCCCAACATCGCTTGACAACCGATGCTGGTGTGTTTACGTCCCCGTAACTTAGCGGTTCGGCAAAAGAGACTGATAGAATAAGTACTAGGCTTCCAAAGAATAAGTCCTGGGGTCGATTTGCTCGGCTAAAGGCAGTGCTCCAGCATGGCCACAGTCAAATAACTGAAACAAGTAAAAGAGTATACAAAACTGACCTCACCTATGCCAGTGCCACATAAAAAGCATTCAGACGCTGAAGCCTGGGGTAGTCTTCTACCTGGCCAGCTCCTATCAACCGTCCTACCCATGCATGCATGGTAGATGGATATTAAACAATGACGATGATGAAAGCTAATCAGCAGAACAAGACTAATAGGAGATTTAAACAACCAAAAGAAATGTGAATAGTCAAGTACTAACCTTGCTAGGAATAATAGTTGTCTGCACAAGATTCCGGAATTTACCAATACTTGGGTCAATATCCTCTACAAAAGAGAAAATAAAAAAATATATATATTTTCAAATAAGGGAGAGTGGGGACACAAAACTCCCTTGTTTGAAAATATAAGGATGTAGATTGTGTGTTGATAGCCAGCTGGAGACAATGTTTCTTGGGGCTAAAGAGAGTAACATTCATCCTAACTAGAACTGCCACATTATGTTGGCAAATAATCTTTACTCTAGAATACTGTTACTGAATGTTTCTCGTTCAGAGATTTAGAAATAATAATTTATATATATCTATATATAGATATATATATATATATATATATATATATATATATATATATATATATATATATATATATATATATATATATATAGGAAAATGAAAAATAATAATAAGGCAGAATGCTAAACTGGAAGCATATTTTAATAAAGATTTCTAACCGGCTTTCATTGCATAGCAAATTTTCAAGAAGAGGGAGAATGAAAATGTTTTTTTACAAAGAAGTACAAAATGAAGAAAATAATATATAAAAAAATAAATATACCAATACATTATATTGTCTTTGAGCTTTTGAAGTTCAATGGTAATTCATGTATATAATGGTTGGACAAATAAGGATGCATGAGAATTGAGAGTTGTGTTAGGTTTTAAAAAAAGGCTAAAAGTTTGTGTTAAGCAGGAAGTGTGGTGTCAAAACAGGAAGTGTGTGTAAGGGGAGACAAATGTTTTTAGTTGGAGTTATGTTCAGAGTTCAAATTCTGCTGAGGTTGATTTTGCCTTTCATCCTTTCAGGGTTGATAAAATAAGTTCCAGTTGAATACTGGGGTTGATGTGATTGACTATTCTACTCCCACAAAATTTCAAGTTTTGTGCCTACAGTAGGAAAAATTATCAATACCATTATTAATATTTTTTTTGTCATTAATCATGATTATTTTTTGGCATTATTAATATGTAAGAAACTTTGGTTAAATTGAGTGAGCTGGTGTGAAAAGGGCTAATGGTAGAGAGGATTATATTGTACTTGAATGGCACTAGTTTTACCAAAGTAGAAGGATGAAAAGTAAAGTTAACAGGATTTAAACCCAGTAATTGCTTTCCATCTTTTGGTGAGGCATGTAGCCTGGTGGTCAGGGTGTTGCACTCATGATTGCCAAATAATGGATTCAATTCCCAGACCTGGCAGTGCATTGTTTCTGGAACAAAACACATCATTGTATGTTGCTCTAGTGCAGTGTGGGGTCTGGCATGTCAAAGAATAGACCTAACAGTTCTTTTGCGTGTCATAAAAGGTGACAAAAGTAGGTTGAGGTAGAATTTGCATTCTCACCTCGTTAAACCCTCATCAGCAATAATTATCCAAACAGTCTCATGGGATGGAGGGTTGTCACTTGAGTGGTGCAAAGGTGTCATCTGTCAGGAGTAGGGAATCACCAACAAATGATGGATACAGTGGTGTGCTATTACAGCGAATGCCTCCACCTGCAACTATTACTTTTGGTCAGGCGGGAAAGCAGGGACCATGACAGCCTCTCAGACTAGCAAGAGGGAGGGAGGCAACCAAATCTGAATGCTTGCAACTGGGGATAAGGCTTAAATACTTGTAACAAAGTGGATGCTGCTAAAGACACCCAAAGTGCTAGGTGGTGATGTTAAGTAGGTCATGGCAGGATCTGAACTCAGAATACAAAGATTTGAGACAAATATCACATGGAATCCAGTTCAATGTTCTTAAAGCTCTGCCAATCCACCATCCTGCATTCGTAACTTTTTATTTTATCAACCCCAAAAGGATGGAAAATAAAGCTAACTTCAGTAGGCTTAAAACCTAAGCGCCCTAAGTGACAGAACAAATACAATGAAGTACTGAAGTGTAAATAAATACTGCAACATATTTCATCTGACACTCTACTCATTCTACCATTTCATTGCCTCATTGTTTCTCATCCATATTGTTTTTGTCAAACAACATCATCTCTGTCATCTCTGATGATCCGTTTTCTCAGTTTTCTAATGATTTTACACTCACAAAAACGTTTTTGCTGTTACTTCTTTAACTCTGGCTCAACTCCATGTACCTCTGATTCTAGAGGGTTTCACCTTCTCAGTTAACTTAATAATGGCTTCAAATTTTTGACACAAGGCTAGCAATTTTAGGTTAGGGGGCAATCAGCTTGCCCCTAACCTAAAACAATTAGTAGAATGAGGAGAGAGTCTAATAAAATATGTTACAGTATTTATTCAGGTTCTTTTACATTTAAGTACCACAGGTTAGGAGGCAAGCCGGTTGCATTGACCAGCAGTATTTGAATGGTACTTTATTTTATTGACCTTGAAAGGATGACAGGCAAAGTGGACCCTGAAGGAATTTGAACTCAGAACGTGAAGAGCTGGAAGAAATGATGCAAAGCATTTTGTCCAGTGTTCTAACAATTCTGTCAGTTCGTAAAAATACCAACATTCATATCTATTCATCACTACAAATAATAGTATGATGAACAAGTAACAATTACAATGATGATGATGATGTGACAGTAATGATAATAATGATAATGATGACAATTACAATGATGATGATGATGATGATGATCATCATCATCATAGAACTTACCGGGATTGATTATTTCATCTTCATCTCTGAATAAAACATGACCACTTTTCCGCTTCCTTTTCAAAGGATTTGGTACTGAGTGGTCAGGTATGTCCACAAGTGATGCTATTCTCCGGTTGTGAGCTGTGTTGAATTCTGTTAAGTTCTGACGAAATAAGAAAGGAAAAAGAAATAAATAAATACAAGGATCAAAATGCTAATAACAATAGTAACAATTCTATATTACATTTCAAAAATAATTTTGGAAAAACAGACAGCAAGCCACCATAGGAGTGTCTCCTTTTTCTACTTGACCTAAGAGAAACAGTAGCCAAATCTCCTTCAAATCACAACTTACAGTCTAAAATAAAAAAAGAACACATTTAATAATCTTTTCTCTTATACTTGCCCCAATCATTGGATAGCAGTCATACTCGGGCACTATTTCGAAGGGTTTCATTGAATAAATTGACTAAACCTTTCAAGAGTTTAGTCCTATTTTTAAACCTGCTACTTATTCTATCACTCTCTTTTGCTGAACTGCTAGGTTACAAGAATGTAAACACACCAACACCAGTTGTCAAGTGGAGGTGAGGGACAAACACTGACACAGACACACACACACACATATAGACATACACAACAGGCTTCTTTCAGTTTCCATCAACCAAATCTACTCACAAGGCTTGGGTCAGCTTGAGGCTATTGTTGAAGACACTAACCCAAGGTGCCATGCAGTGGGATTGAGCTTGGAACTATGTATTTGGGAAGCAAACTTCTAACCATACAGCCATTCTTTATTCTTTTACTTGTTTCAGTCATTTGACTGTAGCCATGCTGGAGCACCACCTTTAGTCGAGCAAATCGACCCCAGGACTTATTCTTTGTAAGTCTAGTACTTATATTTTAGTGGCTCTTTTGCTGAACTGCTAAGTTATGGGGACGTAAACACACCAGCATTGGTTGTCAAGCGATGTTGGGGGGACAAACACAGACAAACAAACATATACACAAACACATATATAAGACGGGCTCCCTTCAGTTTCTGTCTACCAAATCCACTTATAAGGCTTTGGTTATCCCGAGGCTATAGTAGATGACAATTGCCTAAGGTGCCACGCAGTGGACTGAACCTGGAACCATGTGGTTGGGAAGCAAGCTACTTACCACACAGCCACTCCTGTGCCTGAGCACAATTTTTAAAAAAATTAACCATGTATTATCTTTTAGCTTTGAGATTTCAAAGATGTGATTGTTTATATTTAAAATGACATTGCTATGTAGGTGTGAGAGGCCAGATCTGGCAAGTTTGAACACAAAGCATGCAGAAGATTTGAGCTGCATATGGCCAGTTTAAATGCTAAAGGGTTAACATAAACCCAACACAAACCTAGGAATAATGCATTCCATTCATGGCCATTCCAACTTATATACAGACAATGGGTCCACGACTACATTACCCAATATGTCCTTCACTTTTAGGAGGAACGGTGTGGCTTAAGGAGAATTAGGGTGCTATTTCCAGCAGAGTGACACCATAAAGGTTACAAGACTAGTTTAACCCTTTAATATTTTAACAGGCCATATCTTGCTCAAATATTCTACCTGAGTTATGTTCAGACTGGCCAGATCTGGCTTCTCACACCAAACCTACAACATCATTCTAAAAATTAACAGTTACCTCATTAAAATCTCAAAGCTAAAAGATGATACAAGCTTAATTGAAAACATGTGCATAAATAAGCATTACTTTTAACAGAATAATGTGAATGTTAAAGGGTTAAGTTAATGAATTGAGTTGTAAACTTACATCGAGTTCTGTTTCTGATTCTGGAAGACCTAAAAGTCCACCCTCAATGTCATCATTCCTTTTTTCGAGTTCTTCAGGACCACTAAGGTTACTAACAGGCTGTGGACGTTCTCTAATAATGTATATACGAGTTGAGGCACCAAAGTGGATTTCACTGTCAACAGGAACTTGCTGGGGTTTTTTAGATTCCAACCGTATGTGACCAATAAAAGTACCATGTGCTATGAAATGATAAGACAACAAATAAAACAACATTGAACAAAACACAAAGCTAATCTCTTTAAGAGACTCTTTACAGCCTCTTGGAGAATAGGGAGAAAAGAAGGGGACTACTTACTGCTGCCAAGATCCATGATGAAAGGTCTAGAGAGGTGTTTGTGCCACACTAAAGCAGCATGAACACGAGAACAGGAAGCATGGTCAATGCAGAAGTCACACAGCTGTTTGTTGCGGCCAAAAAAGTAGCATTTTTTCTCATCAATCATTAATTTCTGAAAAGAAAATCCAAGTTTTATATGTACATATGTGCATACATCCTGTGCCGGTGGCATGTAAAAAGCACCATCCAAGTGTAGTCAATGCCAATGTTGCCTGACTGGTAGCACGTAAAAAGCACCCACTACACTCTCAGAGTAGTTGGCATTAGGAAGGAAGAGCATCCAGCTGTAGAAACCTTACCAGATCAGATTGGAGCCTGGTGCAGCCTCCTGGCTTGCCAGTCCTCAGTCAAACCGTCCAATCCATGGAAAGCGGACATTAAATGATGATGATATATAAACACGAACACACACACACACACACACACATATCTTTGTAACAATAGTAGATCTCATAGCACACATAAAACTATTAATAGCAGCATATAAACATTGGGTTGAAAACCCCTTTTGGATAGAAAAGGTTGAACCCAGCCTTCAACTTCTATCCAAAAGGATTCTTCAACCCAATATTCTATATGCTATTATTTATAGTTTTATGTGTGTTCTTCAAATATACTGCTTCAAATAATAATTATTTCATGTTCTCTTGAAAATTTATATAATTCTTACAACGCCAACAACACACACACATACACACATATACATATATAGAGAGAAACAAATAGAAATTGACATTGACATGTACAACACATTAAACTGCATCTGCTGTTGAAGTTCCAACTTAGGAATTACTGAGTTTTTGGAAGTATAGAGTTTCTTTTTAATCACCACTACTTAGAGATGTGCTATGGCTTGTGGTGGTAGGATGGGCCAAATAACAAAAGATGGTTTTGAAGCTAAGATATTAGAGGACGGCACAGTCCAGAGGCACATGTCACATGTGTAAACATGTTATGATATCGCATGAACCAGTCCTCCTTGCTTTAGGGGTAAAATGACCCTGTTCTTCAGAGATAAGCTTGGGAGATTTGGAAACAGATAAGTAAACTGTGAATAAACCAGCAGAAAGCACTGCTGTATATTTCCTAAGAAAAGCACGAATCTTCAGACTTTGGCATGGAGACCCATGAGCAGAGATGCCTGCAGGCATGGCATGCACATATTCTTGAGTATAAGTCACACCAATAGATAGCTCACGCCCTCATTTTAAATACATTCTTGGATCAGTATTTGACTTACATAAAAGTTGAAGGTTGTGTTCATCAATTTTGCTTATACATGCTTGGGATGAACTTTCCATCAAAATATTTGAAAAAACATATTTCATAGTCCACAACTATAATGCTGACTGCTGATCATCTGCAGGGAAATGCACCATTTGTGCATCCATTCTTGAAATGGCTGTAAAAGACTATCTGCACACCTACCTTCCTAGCTCCTTTCTGCTCATCCTACTTTAGGTTTTACCAGCAATGACCAGCTTTACCTAATACAGGCTGGGGCAGAGGGGATGGACGTTTTTAAAATGGCTATTACTCAGTCCCAGTGGGAGGGACATGTCCGACAGGTACCATTTGGTCAGTGGTGTCTAGGCATTTTCTTTGCTTTTCGGGTGAAACCATGGTGCTGTGGACAATAGAGCATTGCATGTTTGCCTATGACAGTTACGTGAAGAATAACGAGTCTGTCACAGCAGTTCAGTGTGAGTTTCGGCACCACTTCAACATTCACCAAAGTCAGGCTGTTTCCATCCAGAACACAATCTTATGTTGAGTGAATGCACTTTGTACACAAGGTACACTAATGAATAGGAGACTGGTGGGGGCACCGTGAATGATATGGACCCCAGAAAATGTGGAATGCGTCAGACAAGTTTTGATATGGAGTCTGAATCATTCTTTTTGGAGGCATTCCACTGAACTTGGCATCGGTAATCGATTGGTAAGGCATATTTTGCATGAAGACCTGCATTTCCACCCATAGAAATTGGTCAATGGACAACAGTTGAAACCATGGGACTATGCACAGCAGCTTAACTTCGCATGTCAGATGGAAGCAATTTTTGAGGCAAATGACAACCACATTTTGTTAATGAGTGATGAAGTACTTCATTTATTGACCAAGAGAGAAGGAAAAGACAGGATTTGAAACCAAAGCACAGAAAGTCAAAATGGATATTGCAAAACATTCTACCCAATGTTCTATCAAACTGGCCCTAATCTCCTTAATCATCCTGGCTACACGACCATAAGTAGAACCACCACCTCTATATTCTAATAACCATATTCCTGATGTCAAGCATGTAATTATTTTTTCCCTAAAGTATGTCTGAAAATCTGCCATGCATTCTTTAGAACAATGGTTTCATTTCTCACAAGCTAATTCTAACTCCATTTGATAAGCTAAGTTTAATTTTAACTCCATACAATAAAAGCAGACCATAAGTAATCAACAGAATCTCAGCCACACACAAACACTTTGGTGAAGAATGTGAAAGAATGCTCTTCTTAAGAATGATTGATTAACCCTGTAGGCTGATAAGGGTGTACAGTTGCTGAAAACACAGTTAAGTTAAATTGCTGATGAAATGAAAATGATAAAAACTGCAACAACAAATGTACATACCTGAATCATTTTTCCTTCTTTGAGAACATCGAGATGGAGTCCTGATGGAGGCTTACCAGCCCTATAGTAATGCAGAGAATATTACAAAAATAATGACATTTCATAGTTGAAAACAATGAATGGGTTAAACTACAAAAAATTACATACAACAGTAATTCAGTCAGTGTTAATATACTGTATTTAAGGTGCCAAGCTGGCAGAATCATTAGCATGCCAGGCAAAATGCTTAGTGGTGTTTTGTCTGTCGTTACATTCAGAGTTCAAATTCCACTGAGGTTGACTTTGCCTTTCATCCATTCAGGGTCAATAAATTAAATACCAGTGAATCACTGAAGTCGATGTAATTGACTGGTCCCCTCCCCACCAAAATTTTAGGCCTTGTGCCTTTTGTAAAAAGGTTAATACACCGTATTTGACAGCATATGAGATGTATTTTGTTTTCCAAGAATAAAAATTTCAAAAACAAAAAAAATCGCTCAGGGTCCTATGTGTGAAGTTGGGATTCCACCTCCAATAAGCTAATATCATATGCTTTAATGTATGTAATATCAACTTAGTGAAGGTGCATGGCTTAGTGGTTAGGGTATTCAGCTCATGACTGTAAGGTTGTGAGTTCGATGCCTGGCGGCACATTGTGTCCTTGAGTGAGACGCTTTATTTCACATTGCTCCAGTCCACTCTGCTGGTAAAAGTAAGTCGTACCAGTAATCCAACAAGTCAGCCTTGTCATATTGTGTGTCATGCTGAATTTCCCAGAAAACTAAGTTAAGGGTACACATGTCTGTGGAGTGCTCAGTCACTTATCAGATCATCTGGAACCCCCATCATCGCAACCAACAGAGTGCCAGTTTAAAAGTGCATTAAAAGATTTTGACCTGAACATGCAATGCTAAAACTTGAGTGCATCTAATATGCCTGTGCATCTTTTATGCTATCAAATACTGTAGTTAACCCATAAACTGCTGGGATTTTTCTGTATGTAACACGAACTGCTGAGCCTATCTTGGGTAAAGATCAACATCGATCTATCACTTGAAAAAAATACTCAGTGTTTCTTAACACCTTCTGTGATTGGCTACACTGTTTCTGGGGTGAAAGGGTATTGTGTGCATACATTATACGTCATCAAAATTAGGTCAGATCATGCTCTACTTCCATGGCCACGAACGTGGCCTGTCGCACTGTCGCGTTGGCCACTGAGGTGGCCTATTGCAGTTTATGGGTTAATTAACATAAGTTGTATCAAAAAACATGACAGGAAATAATTACACAGTGAGGGAAACACATATTACAGATCGACTAATATTACTTTGAGTTCATCAGCAAATACAGGAAACAAATTTGAACATTTGTTTATTAGTCACATCTGCTTCTCCATGGTGGTATGAGTTTCAATGGTTTGCATGTTTTAAGTCAAGATTTTGCTGTCACCAATATTTTTCTCACCTGTTTTCAATTAAGGGATTTTGAATTACATGTGTCTTTGAAAGTGAGGAGTGACTGGTCATAATTTCAACAATATTGGTTTCACATTTTGACACAAGGCCAGCAGTTTCATTGTGGGGTAGGTCTAAGTCAATTACATCAGCTCCCCAGCATTCAACTGGTACTTATTTTATCGACCCTGAAAGGATGAAAGGCAAAGTGGACCTTGACAGAATATGTGAAGTAATATTAACATCAGCACAACTTTATTTGTGGTGACACACTTACACACACACACAAGCACTCAGTCCACTCTGTAAAGAGGGTCACATTAGGATAGGCATCTGGATGTAGAAACCAAGCCATAGCAGACAGTAGAGCTTGGCACAGTTCTCTGGTTTTCCAGAGAATTCCAGTTAAGCCATCCAACCCATGCCAGCATGAAAAGTGGATGGTAAATGTTACTCTTTTACTTGTTTCAGTCATTTGACTGCGGCCATGCTGGAGCACCGCCTTTAGTTGAGCAAATCGACCCCAGGACTTATTCTTTGTAAGCCTAGTACTTCTTCTAATGGTCTCTTTTGCCGAACTGCTAAGTTACGGGGACGTAAACACACCAGCATTGGTTGTCAAGCGATGTTGGGGGGACAAACAGACACACAAAGATACACACACACACATATATATCAGTTTCTGGCTACCAAATCCATTCACAAGGCTTTGGTCGACCCGAGGCTATAGTAGCAGACACTTGCCCAAGGTGCCACGCAGTGGGACTGAACCCAGAACCATGTGGTTGGTAAGCAAACTACTTACCACACAACCACTCCTACACCTATGTTGATGATAATGATAATTATTAATATATATACACACACATATACTGCAGAGGGTGGCAGCAAATATAAAGTTGGAGGGTACAAACACGCACATACAATCATCATCACCACCACCCTTATTTGATGGTCACTTTCACATGCTTGCATGGGTCAGATGGAGATTATTTGAGGCAGATTTTCTACAGCCAGATGTCCTTCCAGCCACCAACCCTCACCAGGTTCCAAACAAGGTAACATTTCCCCATGACCAGACATGTTCTCAAAGAAAATTGGAAACAGATGACACTGCCTGTATTACAGTGAAACTCATTTCCAGCTATTACGTGACAAAGAAACACTCACATATACATACATAGACTGACACAGACACAAAACATACAGACACATACATACACATACGACAGGCCTCCGCACAGTTTCCACCTACCAAATCCACTCACAAGGCTTTGGTTGGCCTGGAGCTTTTGTAGAAGACATTTGCTCAAGGTGCTGTGCTGTGGGACTGAATTCAGAACCATGTGGTTGGGAAACAAACTTCTTACCACACAGCCACGCCTGTGCTTCTTCTCTGATATACATTGGTGAGAAATTAAAAACTAGTGTCATTCCTCATCCACAAGAAACACGGGGATCCCTCTGGAAAGCTGTAACTAACAACACTATTGTTCACAAATCCCAATGTAAAATAAATAAATAAAACTTATTAAGTGATGATGATGATGATTATGACAATCATAAATGTCCTAAATGCCAATAACAGTAATATAAAATTGATAAAAGCTTTTATTAAATAATGATGGTGGTGGTAATAAATGATCTAAACACTAAAAAATGAAAAGTTATTTTACAAAATTTCTCCGAATTCTAGATTTTTTCAAAGTAAATTAAAAATCCCTAAGGACTATGATTTATTGGAAATATCATCATGAAGGGATTGACAGAGAAATTGACAAAGAAACAAATTAGGGGTGCATGAAGGTTTTGTTTTTAAAAACTTTACTCTCATATATTCCATCTTGTAAAAATAAATTTATCTCAAATTTTTTTTGTATTTCAAATGATTTCTTCTAAAACCTTATCTTTGCCATCAACATCTATAAATGTTTTACTACCTTCACAGATCTGTTCCCTTTGTATCATGTGCGATACACAGCACATATTCCCCTGTGTCCGTGCATCTGAGGCCAATGAAAGAAATTTGGGTAATCTAAGAATTAAGGAAGCTATACTCATACACAGACTAGGACCCCAAATTAACAACAGGCTGGAGGTTGGTAATCAATATATTATTTAGCTACACCTGAATGTGTGTAGGTTAATTCTTAATAACATGCTCATGTATTGTTTATTACAAAAAAAAAAAGAGGAAAAAAAAGAAGAAAAAAAGGGAAGCTGCACATATAACACATAATTTAGAAGCAGCGCTACAGATGTACCAACCAACACACACAAGATTGAGACATAGCCGACCTCACGCACTTCTCATGAGGAATTCCAGAAGGAGCTTCATGAGACCACTACTGAGACGCTTCCGAAAAAAGAAAAGCCGTTGGAAAACAGATTATAGCAGCGACTCCATCTAAGAATATCTGAAGAAGGAATTGCATTCCGAAATATCATGGGACTATAGATAACTAAATTACAACAGGTGTATAGTCCATTTTTGTATTATAGTGCATTGTTGTACCATTCAAAACTTTTTATTCTTTACAAATTGTTTTCAACCACCAGAGTAATTTGGAACTTACAAAGTGAAAACTTTACATTACTTAGAACAAATGAAACAAGGGCTAGCTTAAAAGTCTGAGAACAAGCTTGGATATTTAGGACAAATTTATGAAAATGCTTTGGACTGGCAAAGAATTAAGAATGTTAAGTTAATAACATAATGGGGTTTTAGTAATATAATGCGTGATAACCAAGTTCAGCAAATAAGATGATATACTGGTTCTTGATCAAACACTAAAGTGTTGGCATCACAGAACAAAGCAACAACATGAAGTTGGGTAAACTGTGTTCAAAGTTCTCACCATTCTATGTTACAATCTGTGGTGCTTAGATGTCAATAAAGCAATGCTCCTGAATATTTATACACAGTACTACATGTTGTCCACTAGTGTGTTACTTCACAGCTGTCATCCATGAGGGAAAATCTAATGTTAGACTTTTCCCAAAATATACATGAAGTCCTTTCAACAAAAATGATGTGTTCATAGTATAATAATGCCATGTTAATTAATGGTAACACATCTGTTGAAGAAAGTTAATTAATGCTCTTTGGTTAGTACAGGTAATGATATAGCCTGTATTTATAATAACAGACTTGTAATGTCAGTCCCATGTATTAAACACTGCACAGAGTATAGAATGCAATGTGCAAGCCACCTACCTCATTGTAATGTGACTATGAAGCTAATCAGTAGAGAAGTGGGAAAGACTCAATCAACATTTCCTTTTCAGATATCAGAGTCAGTTTATAAATAGAATAGTCCTTGGCAGTAGTTCTGAAATAGTGAACTACCAAAGATATCTACATCATCATCATTTAGTGTCTGCTTTCCATGCTGACATGGGTTAGACAATTTGACTGGAACTAGTAGGCTGGAGTGCTGCACCAAGTTCCAGTCTGGTTTGGCATACAAGTTTCTCCTAGACACTTGCAAAACTATTAAATCATCATCACATTAACAGAACCTTTGAATTGTGAATTAGCGGCAAGTTTATGTAACTTTTCTGAAACATACCAGCCAATGAGGATTGCAATGGGTTGAATGAAGTTTATAGAAGCAGATTTTCCATGATCAGATGCCCTTTCTCTTAACCAATTTTCACCTGTTTCCAAATAAGTTAATATTTTCCCATGGCCAGACAGACATGTTTTTACAGAATATTAGAAATTAATGATAGTGAAATTAATTTACAGTTATCATACAATGTCAAAATGAGGAAGGACACACACACATCTTTTCATTTATCTTTTACTTGTTTCAGTCATTAGACAGTGGCCAGGCTGCGGCACTGTCTTGAAGAATTTTAGTCAAACGAATCAACCCCAGTACTTATTTACCTTTTTTAAGCCTGGTATTTTTTCTATGGGTATCTTTTTGCCAAACTGCTAAGTTATGGGGATGTAAACACACCAACACTGATTAAGAAGTAGTGGACACAGTAGGCTTTTTCAGTTTCTGTCTATCAAATCCATTCACAAAGCTTTGGGTAGCCTGGGACTATAGTAAAAGACACATGCCCAAGGTGCCACACAGTGGGACTGAACATGAAACCATGTAGCTGGGAAGCAAACTTCTCAACCACACAGCCATGCCTACATCTATAAATATGATCATAAACTTCACATCCAACTAATACAGTGAAACTCATGTATGAAGTACTTGTGCTAAGGAACATGACAAGTTGGTTACATAGTATGTACAGGAACTGGGAAGTGGGTGGAGGATATTGAAAGTGGCTTAGATTGTATTTTGTTCTCAACTGTCCATTATGTAAATTGAATAAAGGTTAGAAGTGGGATTTCCATCAAAGTAGGCAATTTTCAGGAAATCAATACTAATAGTCTAATGTTTGTTACTGATGAGGACATGAGATTTTGGTGTCCAACAAATGACTTCATATGGCTCCAAATTTGGTGGCTGCAATGGTTTCCAAGCTGTATCCTCTCAAGCAAAAACTTGAGTATGGTCAACTCCACTGGTTCTGATAAAATAGTTTTTTGTTCACATGAACTGGTTGGAGATAAGTTTGTCATGTATGATCTCAATTAGTTGATATACACATTCATATAGTTATTAGGTGTCTGGCTGAGCCATTATTATCTGTAGCTTTGGCAGAATTGTTAGCACACTGAACAAAATGTTTTGCAACATTTCTTTCAGCATTATGGTCTGAGTTCAATTTCTGCTGAGGTCAACTTGACCTTTTATCCTTTTGAGGTCAATACACTAAGTACCAATTGAGCACTGGGGTTCATGCAATCAAATGCCCCCTCATCTGTAATCTCAAACCTTGTGCTTATAGTAGAATTTTGTATAGATACAGGGTGGGATAAAGAGATCAGGATCACTCCAACAATCAGAAGTGAGTTGAATTAAGAGGGCAGCTTTCGAGTGACACTGGAACATCCAAGGAGGTTCGTCATAAGAACAAAAAATGTTGAGTTAAGCTACTTGTCTCTGTTATGTGAGATAAAAGGAAGAACACCAAATCAAAAGATGTAATATTCTGCTAAATTTTTCAAGTCTGTCTCTTTTGTAGCGTCTGCAATGCATATAGTCTCTGGCCATTGAGGTTAGTGATAAATACATGCTAACAAGTAGATGTAATTATTGAAGGAGGAAGAGGGACAACCAAATCAATGTGCATGTGATGGAAACTAGCACCTGATGCAGCAAATGGACCAAAAGGCTTTGACTTGACAGTTAACCTTGGCATGCTGACATCTCATGTAGTTCTAACCCACACCCACACAACTCAATTAATTCCTGGCTGCACATAATCAGTAATCAGTTTTGGGGTAGTATTATCATTAGGCCTCCAGTAATTGCTCATCCATCTATTTACAAATGTATGGAGCAAGGCTGCATCCCTGGTGAATAGGATTGGCCATGTAAAAAGCACTCGTGCTGGTGCCATGTAAAAGTGCTCGTGTGGTGGCACATTAAAAACACCCAGCACATACTGTAGAGTTGTTAGCATTAGGAAAGGCATCTAGCCGTAGAAACAAAGCCATATCAGACTGGAGGTGCAATTGCCCAACTTGCCATTTCTGGCCAAACCCATGCTAGTATGGAAAACAGATGTTAAAGGATGAAAATGATGATATTTGAATTCACTTTTTGTCCCACTTGTACTTTTTCCAATCAATTCTCTCTTTTCTTAACATTGGTTAAAAATGTTTTCTTTGCACAGTCCTATATTCTCACTATCTCATCTATAGGCTTTAACATCCTAAAATCTACTCTCCTTTAGCCAACCTCCTAAATTGTGCACCAGCATCAATATCTTAGTTTCATCATCATCATTTACTATCCATCTTCCTTACTAGCATGGGTTGGACAGTTTGACAGGGGCAAGCAAACCAGAGATCTGCACCAGGCTCCATTGTCTGCTTTGTCATGGTTTCTATGGTTGGATGTCCTTCCTAACATCAACCACCTTATAGAGTGTACTGGGTGCTTTTTTTATGTGGCATCAGCACCAGCAGAATTGCCAGACAAAAACCCCTTGGCTGGGAGAGGCTTTGTGTCAGTTAAGAGGTTAAAGTATAATAAAGGGATAGAGAGAGAGAGGAGATACTTGGCTATGCCAGTAGGAAAAGAAAGGAGAGGAAGAAGGAAGAGAGTTAGAGAGAAAGATAGAGAATAGGTGTTGGAGACACATCGGGACAAACCCACAATGTATGGTGGGGCGAATATAAGTGGCACTGAGAGGGATATGTTTTGTAAGAGAATGAGGGGAGATTTTAGAGATGGAGAAAGAGGTGCCATTACATATTACTGTTGATTGAGATAGGTCTCTATAAAAAGTGAAAGACTGGGGAGTTTGAAGATAGGAGTGTACTGTTTAACCCTTTAGCATTTAAACTGGCTATATACAGTCAAAATATTCTACCTGTTTTATGCTTAACCCAGACAGATCCAGCCTCTCACAAAAACTCTTCAATATCATCACAAAAATAAAGTCATATCATCGGAATCTCGAAGTTATGAGATAATGCATGCTTAATTCAAAATAATGTGAAGAAATAAGGAATACGTTTGACAGAGAAACCTGAATGCTAAAGGGTTGAGGGTAATGGAAGGGACAGAAATATTGATTTCAAATTTTGGCACAAGACCAGTAATTTTGAGGGATGGGGTAAGTTGATTAAATCAACCCCAGGGCTCAGCTGGCACTTATTTTATTGACGCTGAAAGGATGGACAAAGCTGACCTTGGCGGGATTTTAATTCAGACTAATGGGTGATTTTTACATGCCATTGGCACGGGTGCCAGTTACATCACACCAACATCAGTCCTCGGTCAATGCTGTTGTCATGAAACTGACACACATAAGAAGCACCCATTTTATTTTGGAGTGGTTGGCATTAGGAAGGGCATCCAGCCATAAAAGCCATGCCAAATCAGACTGGAACTTGGTGCAGCTCTCTGGCTTACCAGTTCCAGCCAAACCATCTAACCCATGCCAGCATGGAAAGCAGACACTAAATGATGATGATGATGTTGCTAAGCATTTTTTCCAGCCTGCTAACAATTCTGCCAGCTTGCTGCCTTAATTGTTTGGAAATATAATAACATTGGAAGAGAGCGAAGTACCAGAGTTGGTGAAGAACGAGGTGTTTGCCAGTGAAGGTTATGAGCTGTGTAGAACCTATGGAATTCTGAGCATTAAAGGAATGAGCAGAAGAGCCATCAAGAACAACATTGAGGCTGTTATGAGAGCATCTAGATGGCTCGTGCTGATCAGTGGAGTTAGTAGAATGCTGCTTGGACACAGGCCTTGACTTGATCAACCCCGATCAGGTTGCCTAGATGAAGGGGTAATGTAAGACTAAGAAGAAGAAAGAAAAAAAACATCCAATGACTCTCAGGATACAACACTGATGATGGGTCCATGTATAGCATCTGTAAATGTTAAGGGAACACACGTGAAAGTGAAACAGGTGAAGTGGGGGAAAGAATTTGAGAAAAATTTTATTGTGTTTGTGTATGCATTCAGAGCATCTTGTTGACAAACTGAAGATAAGAAGATTAAGATTCTGCAAAGTTTAGTAGAGACGCTCTTGGTAAGGGTCCTCTTTATAAGATATGGAAACTTTCAGACCTTGCAATGCGTGCAACAAATTTTTTTTTTTGCATAACGTATGCGTTGCGTTGGTGGTTAAACATTTCTCAAGTGGTGATGGTGAGTGACTTCCTCCAGGAGTTGTAAGCGGTGGCAACTGTGAATGACCCACTTGATGGTTTTACGGCTGGACGTCCAGTAGGTAGAGTGATCAGACGATAAGATGGGGCAGAGATGGACATAGCTGCGTTGTACAAGTGAGAAAAAGACCAAGAGTGTTTGGAGAGTTGCTGTGTTGGCCAGGGATACGGACGAAAAGTAAACGATATGACCTCAGTAAAAGTGGTGTCAGTGTTGGAGGAGAGGGTGCTAAAACAAGTTGTGCGCATTGAAATTATCGATGATGATGATGACTTCAGAGAGAAGGTAACTGAGATAGATGCCTGCCCTCAAAACAGGAAATAGAATAACTGAATAACTGATAATGATTGGAGGATTTTGTGTACAGATTAAGTGTAAACAAACGTTATGAGGTAAAACATGCGGCACATATTTCACTGAAGTTAATTGATTCAAGAAAACAAGCGTGTGCATGTCATACATCTATTTGCTTCATCTATTTTCCTGACTATAGTATAACAATACAGAGAGCATAACAACAGATCTGGTAGGGCGATCAATAGTACAAGATATCACCACGCACGGATATGCGCAAGCAAGCATACACACACACACACATATATATATATATATATAATGTGCAAACATATGGGTGAGAGTGTAGGTGTCTATGTATATGTATATATACATACAAAAACACGTAAATATACGTATACAAGTTGTTGAATGACCGGTAGATGCATTGAATTAGGGAAACATGTTCAGCAAGCATATAAATAAGTCTCTCCACGAGATTCCACAGTGAGAAGTGCTTTGCAACAACTCTAAGCTATCATTGTAATGACCAAGTAAAGCAAAAACAAAAAAGGCTATCTACTAACCAGGATGGTACTTCAAAGTTGTTCACCAAAGGTTCCTTCGCCATTTTGAATACTATAAAAGAATTATAGGCCACTCCAAGGGAGATAACTATTTTTCAAGGGAAGTAACTTTCCAGCAAAGACAAAAATAAACGAGAGAAGTATCATAAATTTTGACTTCAAACAAGACCTCAAACTTTGAGAACTGATTAAATTTATACTTATTTCAAAGAGGATTAAATTGCTTGAAATTATTAATATGCACACACATGCTGTCCTGTCTTTAGTTTACAAGCAAGAGCTGGCACAAAAAAATAGTATTATTTTAAAATGTTTAACTTTTAAAACTACCATGTCAAAAATAGTTATATGTTCTGCACAATGATGAAGCTCCCATTCAGAAATAACGGACAAATCTTCCTCAAATTATACCCTGCCATTTTATAAAAGAAAGCAAGTTGATATGTGTGTGTGTGTGTGTATATATATATATAAATTTAAAAGAAGAAAAGAAAATGGAGTTAAGGAAGTTAATAATTTTCTTATCAGTTTCAGCTCAAAGCTGTGGCCATACAGGGGCACCGCCGTTTTGCTACACTATTATTATCGAGATCCACCTCTGATATGTCGTATTTGGTGAATAAGGGAGTTTGATGTTGCTGCCTTCATTTGCGCCTCCTGCCACGAGGTAGGTTCCTCTGGGACTCTCGACAGGAAGAGATCCAAGTTTGATTTGAAAACACCTACATCCACTTTGTGTATGTCCCTCAAGTTCTTTGGGAGAATATTAAAATGCTGTGGGCCCTTGAAACCCAGGCTGTTGCAGTAACTGGTCCTGAAGCGCGACGGCGTCACTGGGATCTTTGACACTGTGCAGTGGCAACCCGTTCAAGTATTTGTGTAGGTTTCAATGTCAAAATTTGACACAATCCCTTCCAGGATCTTCCAGGTGGATATATTACTGCATATCTCACCCGCCTTTGCTCCAGGGAGTAGAGTCATAGCTGTTTCAGCCTTTCCCAGTAGCTGAGCTGTTGCAATGAAATGATCTTCTTTGTGAAGCTTCGTTGGATTGCTCCAAGGTCTGCTCTTAATTTTACATTGTGGGGTGACCATAGTTGGGAGCAGTAGTCCAGGCGGCTGAGAACGAATGTCCTCCAGAGGACCATCATGGTTTCCTTCTCTCTGGTTCTGAAGGTTCTCAGGATCCAGCCAGCCATCCGCCTGCACGTTATTGCTACCTTGGTAATGTGCACTAGGAAAGAGGTAACATTACTCATGTTAATACCCAGGTACCACACTGATTTAGGTTCTGGGATTGTAAAACCCCATAGGCCAGTGTACCCTGTAAGTTTTTGTTCAGTTTTGGGCGCTGGTAGCGCACGGCTTGGAATTTTCCAGCATTAAACTGCATATTATTATCCTCAGCCCATCTGTAAATTGGGCCCAACTCTTGCTGCAGGCATGCAACATCTCTAGGGTTTTGTATTTTCTCCGAGACTTTAGTATGGCCTGCATAGCTGACAAGGGCAGTTATCCGGGCAGCTGAGGGCATATCTGGGAGAACCACTATGAAAAGCAGTGGTCCCAAGACAGTGCCCTGTGGAACACCACTCACTATTTGTGTTTTCTTTGGGGTGGTTCCATTGGTCACAACTGTCTGACTTCTATCTTTCAGAAAGTCATGTAACCACTTCCAAGTTTTCCAGCTATGCCAAGATCACGCAGTTTGTGGCATATCACACCATGATCAACTTTATCAAAAGCTTTTACAAAGTCAAGGTATATTACGTCCACATTTGAGTTGTCGAGTAACTGCTTCAACACCCAGTCATCGTGCTGTAGGAGTTGTGTCAGGCAACTCCTACCTAGTCGAAAACTATGCTGGGTATCACTCAGCAAGTCGTTTTCTTCAAGGAATGTGATTAGTTGCCTCCTATTCATGCCATGCTGATGAGGGAAGTCAGAGAGAGAGAGGCCTGTCGTTTTTGGCATCTGTAATTGTGCTGTAAAAGCTGGGCTAGGCAGCTCCCACCTGGTTGAAAACCATGTTGGGTATTATGATTATCTTATTCACACCACAAGACCCCTTTGAATGAACAGCACATTGAATTTATGTCTCCACACTATCCACTCGTAATAACAAAATATGAACTCCTATCGGAATGTACCTATCATGGACAAGAAGCATTTCTACCCATTCTACACAGCACTTCCCTTGGATAATGTAACTGCAACTGTAACATCCTTCATATATTTTTACTTTTATTTTTATTTTCTTATTTTCTTTTATACTTCCTATATTCATCCTTTTCCAAAACAACTCCTTATATTGAATTCTACTATTTACCTCTAGTTAACTCTTTCATATCATCTCTGTTGAAGGGATTTCCCTAATATCTCAGAAACAGTTGTAAGACTACCTTCTCTTTATAAATGTCCTATAAATTCCATACAGCCTTGGTTTTGTTGTCTCATTTTATTTAAAACACACACGCACGCGCGCGCGCGCACGCACACACACACACACACACACACAGAGTCATCTCAAGGATGTCGTGTCCTCATTAAGGATTAATAAATCCAAAATTTCACTGGTTTAATCTCCATCACATTAGAAGAAAATCTCTTCAATATGTTAGGGATTATAATGGGACTCGAATGTTCACGATACTTGCGTAGTATCTCCTTCTCTCATTACAATTATCTTCTGTAGTCTTAGGATCTGGAACTCGAAAGAAGAAGCTTACAAGCGGATGCAATTCAATGGTTGTTTATTTAGTTCTCACTCGTGGGGTTCGCTCCCGGCGACCATCTGCAAGGCAACGCGTGGTTCGTTATAGCTCCGTTCACGTGAGGTACATTACCTCTGGAGATAACGGGTGAAGTTAGAGCAGGACAAGAATCCGCTGTGAGCTGCCAGTTTGCAGTGTTGCGCAGCGTGAGCGCGAACGCAAGAGAGAGAATCACCTTAATATGCCTCCTTAAATAGATGTTGCCCACGAGAGCCACGCTGTGGTCTCGCGCATGGCAAACATAGTTGTAAGAGAGATCTCGCTCTCGTTTCGGACATGGTAATGGCTGCCGGTGAGATCTCGCACAAAATGGCACTGGCTTCTTGTGTCACGCTACAGCCCCCACCCCTGAGAACGCTAGTGCGAAATTTACAAAATATAATACAAAAATGTGAAATTGAGAAAATATAATCACAAGCAATATAAAAGGAGCATGCACAAAATATTAGTTTTACAAAGTTCAATGGCAAGGCATTGGTATTGTTCAGCACACGAGAAAACAATTGTCTTTCACAGGAAGAAAAAAGAAAAAAAGGTTAGATGTAAATAGTTCTAGTGAGTTTTTGGGGCCAATGCACAGTGCGGCCTGTTCTGGTGACATAGGGTTTGTTCGTGTTAGGTAGTAGCGATGAAGGTGGAGATGTAGGTGATGGTGTGGTCAAAGGTGCATGTACAGGTGGATGTGTAGGTGGTTGTAAAGGATCAAAAGTGGGCGTGGTTGGTGTGTCATCGAAGGGTGTGGACACCTCAAAATGTGCCCTTCTAAGTCTGTCGACCGACACGGTCTCTGCCCGACCATCGATGTCGAGACTAAAACTTTTGGCTATCCGCAATAGCACACGAAATGGTCCCTTATAAGGAGAAACAATAGGTCCCTTGACAGAATCATCCTGAACAAAAATATGAGTCCATTTGTCAATGTCCGGTGGGACGTGAGAGGGAATAGTCTGGTCACGCGGATGCATAGGTGAAAGACTCGAGAAATACGAGCGAAGTCTGGTAACATACGACGTTGGATTAGGACGTGATGAATTGTCTGGCGTCAACATTGTACCAGGAAGTGCTAGGATGGTACCGTAAAGGAGTTCAGCAGAGGAGAAACCTAAGTCTGTTTTAACAGCAATGCGACAACCAAGAAGAACGATAGGCAGGAATTCTGTCCAAGACTGTGGATCGGGAGTGGCGCGTAGAGCAGCCTTCAGTTGCCTGTGAAAACGTTCGACCATCCCGTTGTAAGCTGGATGGTAGCTGGTCATACGAATGTGATGAACGCCAAGGATTCGCGACAATTCACGAAATACGAAAGCTTCAACTGGCGTCCACGATCAGTGGTTATTTTAGCTGGGACACCAAAGCGAGCAATCCAGTTAAAAACGAAAGCTCGAGCAACTAACTCAGCGGAAATGTCCACTATTGGAATGGCTTCAGGCCAACAAGAGAAACGATCGACGCATGTCAATATGTAAGAGAACCCGCGACTGACAGGCCATGGTCCAACTAGATCAATATCCGAAAACACACTTATCGGGGTTGATTCGCACATTGTAGGTGCGAAGACGCTGAAAATGTAGAGATAAGTGTTGGAGATGATTTTCACGCGTGTCGCTAGCTATGAGCAAATCATCGACGTAAGCGAACACAAAGTCAAGTCCACGGACAACTTCATTGATAAACCTCTGGAATGTGCTCGTTGCATTCCGCAAACCGAAGCTCATAAGCAGGAACTCGAAACTTCCAAAGGAAGTGGGGGGAGTGACGGCAGTTTTGAGAATGTCGTCAGTGTTCATTGGAATCTGATGATAAGCTCGGACAAGGTCAACTTTGGAAAAAATGGTACAACCATGCAAGTTCAAAGAAAAATCCTGGAGATTCTTTATAGGTTAAAGTGTTAAAGTGAAATTGTTCCTGTTATTGTAGGTGCCCTGGGTATGATAAAAAGAGATGCCAGAAACAGACAACATCACAGGAGAACCATGTCTCAAAGAAATCCAAAAGATTGTGCTGACAAAAGATTGTGCCCACATCCTTAGAAAAACCCTATCAGTTTAAATGTTTGTGTTGTATTATATGGAGATATTTCTCTACTGCTCTTGCCATTTCCCTTCACCAAGCTTTCAGTTATATTTCAACAACTCTTAACTTCACTTGCCCTGGGGCATTGGGTGTGTCTTGGCAAAGGATTGCATCAAACATGCAGATTGAAAGAAAACGACAACAACAATATTAATAATAATACTGCAAAGAAACAACTTGTGTAAGTTCGTGTGTGAGGAGAGTATGTGTGCAAAATGTAGAGTATGTGGAATTTGGGATGAAACAATGACACACATTGTTGCAGAATGTCCCATGTTGGCCTAGGGAGAGTCCTATGGAGAATATAAGAAATGGAAATATGATCAAAAGGTGAAAGTTTTACACTGGAAACTTTGTCGAAAATGGAAGTAAATGATGCAATCATCAGGTAGAAAGAATTGAGCACATGCAAGATTTTGTGTGACTTTTCCATTCAAATAGATAACTATATGGAACATAACAAGCTAGATAGTATAGTAATAGACAAGGAAAATTGAATTTGCATATTGATTGATCCATCATGTCCATTTGATAGTAGGATTGTGAAGAAAGGAGATATAAAGTTGGAAAAAACACAACCCATTAAAATTTGAGATTGCAAGGATTTAGGACATGAGATCAGTAAAATTTGTTCCTCTGATAACTGAGACATTATGGACTGTGAGTGATGAAAAAGACTAACAGATGAAGGAGATTCAAATGGAATGTTCTGTAGAGCTTCTGTAGAGCTTCTGTAGAGCTCTTGTAGAGCTAAGGGGACTGGTCGTTGAAAACTGAGTATCTTACTTGTAGACATATTACAACACTGATGCTATCTATTCACAGCAAGATGTGCTGAACAGTTACAAGCTAAGTATCATGGTGAAGGCACATGGCTCAGTGGTTAGAGCATCAGGCTCACAGTCATGAGGTAGTGAGTTCAATTCCTGGACCGAACTGTGTGTTGTGTTCTTGAGCAAGACACTTTATTTTATGTTACTCCAGTTCACTCAGCTGTAGAAATGAGTTGCGACTTCATAGTGGTGTGGAGAAGGGAGGCTGGTATGCATGGGCGACTGTTGCTCTTCCATAAACAACCTAGCGCGGACTTGTGCCTCGAAGGGTAACTTTCTACGTGCAATCCCATGGTTATTCATGACCAAAAGGGAGTCTTTACCCTATCATGGTTATGCAAATAGTGCAGTAGCAGTAGTACCTATTTAATGCAGGTTGCACTGGGATCTTGAAAGCTAAGTGACTTGGTTTTGCACTTAGTGCAGTACAAGTGTCACCTTCTTATTGCAAGGTATACAAGACTGTTAAGAGTTAAGAATCTTGTCTGAGGCCAGGATATAAAAGACAGTCTCCCTCAGTTGGATGTTTGATACTCTTGGCAAGTCAGTGAACCATGATAGCTCCTGCATGTAAGTGGAAAGTGTTCCATGATTTAAAGGGCCATGATAAATATCTCATCTCAGCTTGTATTACAACAATAGCTTACTAGTTATCTTATCACTGTAGCATACTAGTTATCAATAGCACTGCTTCATAAATCGTTTTGATTGATTACATCTGACATGAATGGGCCTCGTGGTGGTAGAGGTGGCGGTGGTGGTAGTATCAGGGATGAGGGAAGCGGCGGGGATGGTGGTGATCGCGGCGGGGATGGTGGTGATCGCGGTGGGGATGGTGGGGATTGTGGCGGAGGGCAGAGGTGGGTGACAATGGTGGTGGCAGTGGTGGCAATGGTGATATAATGGTGGTATGATGTGGGAGGGGGGGGGGGCAGAGAGATTGTACTGATGTGAGTGGCGGGTGGCAATGGTGTACGTGTGAATGGTGAGGTTCCAGTGATAATAATAGCAGTGATTGTGATAATAGCGGTTGTAGTAGTGATAGTGGTGGTGGTGATGGGGTACAATTGGGGTAGTGGAGGTGGTAGAGGTGGTATGGAGAGGGGGGAGTGACAGTGGCGGTGGTGATAGCAGTGATGGCAGTGATATCTAGCTCAAAACTACTCTACGTATATAGGTTTTAGGTCAGTGCTACCATTAACCAGGAATTTCCTGATAACATACATTCACAAATATACACATCGAAGAACACATGCACTCAGACACTCATTCACATGCATCCACACACTCACCTCTACGAACACAAATATGCATGATATATGTGTATGTATGTATACATACGTATATACATACATACAGCCATCAATGGAACTGTAAAGATACATGCATGCATCTCGACATGAAAATATATACATAAAAACGCATCCATAAAACAAACATACAAATCTGCGCATAAATACATATGCATACGCCTAGACATGAAAATGTATACATAAAAACGCATCCATAAAACAAACATACAAATCTGCGCATAAATACATATGCATACGCCTAGACATGAAAATGTATACATAAAAACGCATCCATAAAACAAACATACAAATCTGCGCATACACTAACACCAAATACTGCACGCACACACATATGCACAAATACCTAGATGATGCTGATAAAAGTTCCAATGAAGGAGCCTTGAATCTATGTTAGAGTCCGGCTCTTTCTCTATTGACAAGAAATACAGAGATGAGACTGATTGATAACATACATACATACATACATACATACATACATACATACATACACTCACACATATATACATATATGGCTGCTCTCACAAACACATACATACAAACATACATACATACATACATACATACATACATATATGCATCACATGATCACGTGACCGATCAGGCTATCAGATGTTGTTACACATCGCTGGTCACAATGCGTTTCTAGCATTGTTTTAGCCTTCAAATGACGCCACCCGGTTGGCTATGGTAGCAGACCAGCATTCGCCCCTGATTGAAAGGGGAACTGGACCAACATGAAATGAAGTGATTTGCTCAAGAACACAATGCACCACTCATTCAAGGAATCGAACCCATGATCTAGTGATTGTGAGCGCAACAGGCAAACCACTAGGTCATGTGCCTTCATAACATACATACATACAAACATAAACCTATACATACATACATACATACATACATATATATATATATATATATATATATATATATATATATATATATATATATATATATATATATATATATATATATATAAAATTATAATTTAGGGTATCTAAGAGATACTGCCATGCTGAAAATAGCAGTCAAATTTTGACTCTAAACCACAATATTTATTGTTACCATTTTTGATTTCTATTGCCATGCTGGCCACTTGATAAAATCGATATTTAAATATCGACCTTATCCATATATATATATATACTTGCATAGCAAGTGACCTGATCTGAGATCGTGTGCTGGAACGAAAACAATTGCAGCGTGGAAGGTGTTTATAAGCCATTCAAGAAACACACAAAAACCGTTAGATTCACTTCAACATTTAAATTTAATTTGGCAAAATATTATCGTCGCTTTGAGACCGCGACCTGTTCCCTGACAAAATTCTGTGCTGCACAAATGCAGCACAGATGCTCTTCTGCTCTTCTGCTCTTGATGGCAAGACTCAGGTCTGTGACTTTGCCTCTATGAAGCATCTCCTCGTTTGTGATTTTATCTTGCCATCTAATGCCCAGAATTTTTCTGAGGCATTTTCTGAGGCATTACAGTCTTGTGTAATTATTGTTCTACAAGTGAATGAATTAGAAGAGGGCAGATGACACTGGTTTTATCTAAACCAGTGGTTCTCAACTAGTTTTTACCTATGGATCCTTTTGATTACTATTTTACTCGGGTGGAATCCCATAGCGATTCAATGTTTAAAAACTAATTTTATAGATATTAATAGTTATCGCCAAGCCAACATGGCAGTCCAAAAAATAGGACGAATGCTGCCGTTGATTAGCTCCAAGAGGCCATCACCTCTAGCTCACATAGCTAGCTAGAGGCGATGGCCTCTTGGAGCTTAATCAACGGCAGCATTCGTCCTATTTTTTGGACTGCCATGTTGGCTTGGTGATAACTATTAATATCCAGTACCGCTGCCGTAGTCTCCTTTAGAGAGACTTAGAAATATTAATATCTCTAATTTTATAGAAACTTCCTTCAAAATTCCTATTTTGTTTTTCACTCATTAACTTGTGTAGATTGAACTATGTATTACGTTAGAGAAATAAACCTGTTTCTTGCAATAAATACATCTAAAGTTTTAAAAAATGTTATGGACCTTAAAATACTACTGTGCGTCCCCAATTTACTATTTTGCTTGCTTGAACCCCGTCAAAATCTTATATGGACTCCTGTCGAGAACCACTGACAAATAATTGTTGCAGCTGAGGAACAAGAAACTGAGAAAAAACGACAAATTAGGCAAAATGGTTCGAGTGGAAGTAGTGGGTGTTGCAGGTCCAGTTGATCCAGTTGATCCGATCACCAGAACAGTCTGCTCATGAAATTAACGTGCAAATGGCCGAGCACTCCACCGACACGCGTACCTCTTAATGTAGTTCTCAGGATGATTCAGCGTTACACAGAACGTGACAAGGCTAGTCCTTTGAATTTCAGATGCAACCCATTTTTGCCTGCTGAGTGGACTGGAGCAACTGGAAATAGAGTGCCTTGCTCAAGGACACAACGCGCCACCGGGGGTCGAACTCACGACTTTACGACCGTGAGCCGAATAACCTAACCACCGTTGTTGGCACTCCGTCACTTACGACGTCGAGGGTTCCAGTTGATCCGATCAACGGAACAGCCTGCTCGTGAAATTAACGTGCAAGTGGCTGAGCACTCCACAGACACGTGTACCCTTAACGTAGTTCTCGGGGATATTCAGCGTGACACAGTGTGATACAGTGTGACAAGGCTGATCCTTTGAATTACAGGTACAACAGAAAAGGAAGTAAGAGTGAAAGAAGGCTGTGGTGAAAGAGTACATTAGGGTTCGCCACCATCCCCTGCCGGAGCCTCGTGGAGCTTTTAGGTGTTTTCCCGGTCTGGGAATCGAAACCGCAATCCTATGACCGCGAGTCCGCTACCCTAACCACTGGGCCATTGCGCCTCCACAACCTAACCACCAAGCCACGAGCTTTCCTTTTGGGCTAAAGAACATCAATAACGAAAATGTGCTAAATAAATAAATAAATAAATAAATAAATATTTTTGTCTTAAAATAATCAAGAATATTAGAGAGATACTAGGAAGAATTATTAATATTTTTTTTCATCGCCGTCCCACAGGAATTACTAGAGGAGATTAAAAGGGCTAATGTTCAGTCTGAATTATTAATGTGAGGAGAGTTTGATCTCTAAACTCTAACATTACCAAATTACAGGTGAGTTTTTAGCTAGTTCTATACTCCGTCACTGAGCTGAACTTTACTACAACACTGTTACCAAACTACAGGTGAGTTTCTACTTAGTTCAGAAACTTATCACAGAATATTATACTTTTGTACGTTAGTAGGTGAATCTAAAACATAAGTAGAAAGATAAGATATGAAAATGGGAAGAGAATGTGTCCGTGTATGTGTGGCGTATGAATGAGTCTGAGTGTGCGCGTAGATGGGACTGTCTGACAGTCTATGTTTGTGTGTGTGTGAGTGTGTAGTGATATATTGACAGACAGAGTGAAAAATAAGGACGGAGATAAAGTTTCAGAAAATGTGAATTGGGGCGAGAGAAAAACGATTTGTGGCTATGTTTAGTACGAAGTCTAACTTTCAAGGTACAATAGAGCATAAATCCAGTGAATCGGTTGAGTACCCACGGATCTTCGGAAGTGTAGTTGCCAGACAAGTAATTTGATCTGAGACCGTGTGTTGAAACTAAAACGATGGCTGCGTGGAAGATACATATTAGCAGGCCCGTAGTCAGACTTTGGTGTCAGGGGATGCTGCAGAATATTATGGGTTAGCACTAATTTGTATTGCGGGAAGGTTCTTGTAAACTGTATTTTCTTAATCTGAGGGCGCACCATTGAATAGTTATGGGTAAGTGCCGTCCAGGGCATGGTGGAAGTCCGAAGCGCCTCTGACGTGCAAATCGATCGTCGGAACCGAGTGTAAGGGCGAAAGACCAATCGAGCCGTCTTGTAGCTGGTTCCCTTCTAAATTTCCCTCAGGATAGCTGGCGCCAGCGGGAGAACGACACGCAATTCCGTCCGGTAAAGCGAACGACTGGAAGCACCCTCTTAGCGATGGGCATGCGTATTATCCATTCAAAAACACACAAAGATTGTTAACTTCACTTGAATATTTATATTTATTATTTGGTGTCAACATTTTCACTGCACGAACTTCGACATGGCCAGTAATCATGTTGGTGACTGAGATGCAGCTGGTGCGACGGACATTAAATAATAAATATTTAAATGAATTTGTCTTTTGTTACTTTTAAATGGCTAATAAGTATCTTCCACGCTACAAAGATATATATTGATGGATTGATATTGGTTCTAAAGAATTGGTTTATATAAGTTTACTAAATTGGCGGAGCTATCTTAGAGGCATTTCGAAATTATGTATGTAAAATAAATTTTTTATTCTAGACGAATATTCACTGATTGCTGAGGGTTTGCAGCCAGTCCCTCTGCAGAGCTTACAACACACTCGGCATCATAGGAGCCAATAAGCGGAAGGCCATCAAGTTGGCTGTGGAAGCAGCGTCAGTTGCTCCAAGGGGGTCGTGGAAAGGGGAAATACGAGTCCTGGAAGGGGAAGTGTATCCAGGTGTAGTGCTGCTGGACACAAACTGGGGCCTGATGAACCCTGGCTGGTAACCTGGGTGAGAATGTCTTATGCTTGAAAGACTCGAAACAGCTAATGACCCCTGGAAACATGACCCAGGTGCATCACAGGACGATGTATAGAAAAAAGTCTTTTGTAGAGACAGCAGTTACTTAAGGCATTCATTTCTTTAGCTGGAAAAAAAATCAGTCTCAATGACATAATCTTAGTAAAGTGAGAAATTGGAGTTTGTGATGTTTATATTTTATTGAAAATTATTAATGAAGTAAATTAACTATTTCTAGTTTTGTAGATACTTTAACTTATGCGATTACAACTTCGCTACAGTTCACATCATTATAGAAAATATCAGAGCAAGGATTGCAAAATGTGCCATTCTCGTGTGTGAGGAGAGTTTGATCTCTAAACGATAACATCACCAAATTACAGGTGAGTTTTTAGCTAGTTCTATACTCCGTCACTGAGCTGAGCTTTACTACAACACTGTTACCAAACTACAGGTGAGTTTCTACTTAGTTCAGAAACTTATCACAGAATATTATACTTTTGTTCTTATCTACTCTATACGAGTGGAGGCGCAATGGCCCAGTGGTTAGGGCAGCGGACTCGCGGTCATAGGATTGCGGTTTTGATTCCCAGACCGTTGTGAGTGTTTATTGAGCGAAAACACCTAAAAGCTCCACGAGGCTCCGGCAGGGGATGGTGGCGAACCCTGCTGTACTCTTCCACCACAACTTTCTTTCACTCTTACTTCCTGTTTCTGTTGTGCCTGTAATTCAAAAGGTCAGCCTTGTCACACTGTGTCACGCTGAATATCCCCGAGAACTACGTTAAGGGTACACGTGTCTGTGGAGTGCTCAACCACTTGCACGTTAATTTCACGAGCAGGCTGTTCCGTTGATCGGATCAACTGGAACCCTCGACGTCGTAAGCGACGGAGTGCTAACAACAACTCTATACGAAGTATAGAGTAGATAAGTACATAGAGTTTAATATTTAAGTTAATGAACATTCTCCATATTTGTACAGGGATAGTGGTTTGACTATTGTTTTCTAAAGCTATCCATCATTACTATTGGCAGTATTTGTTCCGAATTTCTACAATCCGAGTTCAAATCCTATCGAAATCAACTTTGCTTTCGTGAGGTCGTTATAAAAAACAAAAAATACCTGTGCAATGCACATGGACTGGTGGAACTGCGACTGGATACCTTTGGATACCTTGCAGTTTTTGCCCGGCTCTTTGCGCTTTGAGATCAAATCCCACTATATGGGGTAGTAGACTTAATTTCTTGTTCACTTTAACAACACAACCTGTCATTCTGTGTGCCTTTAGCGGAGCCCACTCTGTTACAAGTATTTTATACTGAATCTCTGGTTTGAAAATACACCCCTCCTTCTTTCATACATGTATCAGAAGTCCTTTAAAGGACTTCTCTCTGGTCTAAAAAAAAGTGAAGGTGAGGGACACATTTTTATAGAAGAGAGATAATAAAACTGTACGATATTCATTGGTGTTTGTATCGTTCATATCAGTTATTTACAGCCTTTGAGAGACGAAATACGAAACAGGAAAATCGAAACTAGGTGACGTATTCAGTACTGGTAACTTAAAACGAGAAATTATATGAGAAATGAGATAAGAAATGTTGATTTTTAATCTTTGCAGGGTTAAGTCCAAAAGATTCGCCTTATTTAATGTAGTAACCAGAAAATTCAAAATATGAACGTTGATAAAACAAGGAAAACGACGCGGTTTGTCAAGTTTGGGAACAAGTTAAACTAATAATGGCTTACACGATTGGTTATGTTAGTAGCTCTTCACGAAGTTAACTGATCAATGCATAAATCGATATTTTACTAAGATTACGGGTTTTAGTTAAACACTTGGATGTTCTGTGAATGGTAAAAATTTGTGAAAAAGTCAAATGAAGCTGGGGCATGCTGGGACTCTAAGAGTTGAGGTGAACAAATAAGTCTCAATACTTTTTGTTTTTAGGTCTGGTGCTCATCCTCTCAACCTTTTGTCGAACCGCTTACTTGCGGAGATGTAAGCAAAACAACACCGGTTGATAAGTGGTGGTGATCACAAGCACAAAGATATATACACATACGGTGGGGGGGGGGGGGTTAGTCAATTACATCGACCCCAGTGATAAACTGGTACTTATTTTATCGATCCCGAAAGAATAGAAGGCAAAGTCAACCTCAATGGAATTTAAACTCTGTTTCTAGAGGTACGAAATGCCGCTAAACATTTTGCCTGGCGTGCTAGCGACCTTGCCTGCTCGCCCTTTCCCCATAAGCTAATATTCCTTTCTGCTATAGGCACAAGGCCTGAAATTTTGGGGAGAGGGTAAGTCGTTTACATCGACTCCAGTGCTCAACTTTTACTTATTTTATCGATCCAGCCTCGGCGGAATTTGAACTCAGACCGTTAAGACGGAAGAAATGCCGCTAAACATTTTCGCCCGGTGTGCTAACGATTCTGCCAGCTCACCATAAGCTAATAATATATGTTTCAATGCTCTAAGAAAAACAAAAAAAACAACAACTTATTTTCTTGAATATGCGCTGCTGAAGATGGAGTGAGACTAATATACCCGTGCGTCTTTTATGCCATCAAATACAGTAGTTTTATTCAATAATGAAACCCTAGACCTGATTTCATCGAAATACAGAGTCAATAAAAAATAAATAACTTTGGAGAACATGAAACGGACAACATATTTCAGTAACATTAACCTTTAACAGCATCTAATGCACTGCCTTGATTCTCCTTAAAGAGTTAGTATGAATTCTCTCTTCCCACGTTACATATTGAGTATCCCGCTGATGTCGAATGTGCACAAAAAGGAGGACAGCACCAACAGTTTACTGTTACATAGGACATACCAACGTAACTAATTTCTGTCTCCCACCTCTCTCTTTTCGCCTCCCTATCTCCTTCTCTCTCTCTCTCTCTATGTGTGTGTGTGTGTGTGTATCTGTGTGTGTATGTATGTGTGTGTTTGTGTGTATGTGTGTGTGTGTGTGTGTATAAAGATATATATATATATAGAGAGAGAGAGAGAGAGGGAGAGAGAGAGAGAGAGAGAGAGAGAGAAAGAGAGAGAGAGATTAACAGTTAGACAGACAGACAGACTGAAGACTGATTACATAACTTGAGTTTTCTTTTTCTTTTTTTTTTTCTTTTTTTTGGGTTGTGGGTGCTTTGATAAGGAAAAGGACTCTATAAGCTGTTTTTCACAGCTTTACACAGCGACAATGTTTGAATGACGTCAATTTCAGCATATTATGGACTTTGACACCGATCTGTTCGTCGAGCTCCGACCTTCTCCTTTTGACTTGTTGCTAGTTTGTCACAGTGGATCCACGCTTTACGGATACCGCGGTTGATCTGGCACTGATTGTTCATTCCTGCAAACGTCCACACATACCATGGCGAGTGATATATTAGCATTGTTTACAACCAAGTCCATTCCAACCATTTCCCAGGTAAGCTTTTAGACCAAACATGTCCGTTGTTGCTGTTGTTGTTGTTGTTGTTGTTGTTTACCCAGGGTCGGCCTATTCAAGCAGACCTATTCTCAAAGGTATAGGCGGCGAATTTGGCTACACCTTTTGAGCGTCGGTAGATTGTCTTGCAATATTCATTGGAGCTAAGGCGGCGAGCTGGCAGAATCGTTAGCATGCTGGGCGAAAATGCTTAGCGGCTGACATTTCACCCGTCTTCATATTCTGGGTTCAAATACCGCCGGGGTCGATTTTGTTTTTCATCCTTTTCTGGTCGATAAATTAAGTACCATTTGAACCCTTGGGTCGATGTAATCGTCTTACTCACTACTCCAAAATTGCTAGTATTACGCCAAAATTTGGAACCAATATTCATGGTAGCTAAGGCGGCGAGCTGGCAGAACCGTTAGCACGCCGGACGAAAATGCTTAGTGGCATTTCGTCTTTCTTTACGTTCTGAGTTCAAATTCTGCCGAGGTCGAGTTTGCCTTTCATCCTTTCGGGGTCGATAAAATAAATAAATACTAGTTGAGCCATGGGGTCGATGTAATCGACTTACTCCCTTCCCCGAAATGATTAGCCTTGTGCTAAAATATGAAACCAATACTCAGGTACCTACGGAGTCAGTACTCAGATACTTCCGGAGTCAATTTTGCTTTTTATCTTTTCGGGGTCGATTAGTAAAGTACCACTGTACTGGGGTTGATCCTTCTTCTTCTTCTTCTGCTTCTTCTTCTTTCTCTCTCTCTCTCTCTCTCTCCCCCTCTCTCACTTTTAGAAGACAGAACGAATGCTCATGACAAGCCCTATGTTAAGACAGCGCCACTACGACTCCATCAAGTTTTGAGGCTCCAAAGCAAGGCATAATCAAATGTATTCCATTCGTTACCATTCCATATTTTTGTATCAAGCTCTACATCCTTTGTCGTCATCGTGTACCTTGTTGTTGTTATTGCTCAGGTCAGCCCTCATTGAAGGGATTTAAGATTAAAACTTGTCAGCCACGACAAACAGGGTTTAAAAATTTTTTTTTTTTGATTTTTTGTCTGAGACTACATTGGTGCGAATCGAAAAACTTGGCTGCTATTTCTAGTACCTCATATGACTGCGCAGAAGCTCCCTAGTTGATTCATCGTTTTTTTATCGTTTATCTTTCACTTGTTTCAGTTATTAGACTGTGGCCATGCTTGGGTACCACCTTCAAGAATTTTAGTCGAACGAGTTGACCAATAACTTATTATTACCTCCGCCTTCGCTAAGGCAGTCAAGTCTATTTGAAATATTCTCCTTTTAAAAATCATCTCCGGCTAATCGTTGAGAGGACGTTGGTGTTACCTTGGCGGAGGTTTGCGCTCTCTGAGTGTTTTTGCTATTATTATTATTGAGTGAGAGAGCAGTGCATGCCATCAAAGTGACACTGGGACAGGGGCGGACTGAGAGTATTAAGGACCTGCGTGCATTACTAAGAGGCATAACAATGCCCCTTAGTATTGATATCAAAGTAGAGTTAACATGTGGAGTGCGGGCTCCTCAGAGCTCCGATTGATCGACGGTTCAGTCAGCTCCTGCACTGGGGTAAAATATACGAAGCCCAGTATACCCATCATGGCTACCCGTCTGATAAGAGTATACCAGGCACATGCATCATAACCATATGTGCGTGATATGATCTCATATAAAAATAAACAGCAGGTAGGGCCCAGTTAGAATTTTCTTCAGACCAAGTAGCCATCCCACTCAAAAGGTCCGTGAATAAGGGTTGTTTAAGGATGTTGAACGACACACCCATATTTCCGGAGGTGAATTATTTAAACCCCCAAAAATTCCTCTCAACACATGGCTATGATGCTTCCCCACTACTTCTGCTCATGATCAGAGGTGCACTTATCGTCAGCCACCAAAGGATAGCCACCTGTTTAAGGTCACCTGTTTAAGTGACAAGCAAATCTATGGTATTGAGCAGAATATTTGCTGTAGCCCATCTTTTATGCCAAGACAAAATATTGTACATGATAACACTTCCAGTTCATTATTATTATCATTATTAATATTATTATTATTATTATTATGATTATTATTATTATTGTTATTATTATTATGTAGAGTTTGGCACTGATTCTATTAGTCTGTTTGCCGAATCGCTAAGTTACGGAGACGTAAACACACCAACACCTGCTATCAAGCGGTGGTGGGGACGAACACATCCACAAAGACATAAACACACACACACAAAGACACACACACACACACACACACGCATATACGACGGGCCGCTTTCAGTTTCCCTCAACCAAATCTACTCACAAGACTTTGGTCGGGCCGAGGCTATAGTAGCAGACTCTTGCCCGAGGTGCCACGCAAAGGGATTGTACCCGGAACCATGTGGTTGGGAAGCAAGCTTCATACCACACATTCACACATGCGCCTCGTGTAGTTTTATTTAAAGTGGTACAGTATTATTTGATGGTGTGGGGGAGATCTCGTATCAATTGTCTGAGACTTCCTCTTTAGTTTAGTTTGTTTCCAACAACTTTAACTTTAGTTGTTGTTTCTGTTAACTGCATGGTGGTGTTGTGGTGATGGTGTTGTTGTGGTAGCAGAAACAGTGATGCTTTTTTCATTGATGCAGTTTGCTGTCGTTGTTGTACTATTTTTCCCACCTTGTTTTGCATTTAAGTGTTACTCGTATGTGTGTGTGTGTGTGTGTGTGTGTGTGTGTGTGTGTGTGTGTGTGTGTGTGTGTGTGTGTGTGTGTGTGTGCGCGTGCGCGTGTGTGTGTGTGTATACGTATGTACGTGCGTACACATACAGACACACAATTTATACAGTTAAACTTACAATGTACATAGAATACATCAAACTAAACGATTTGCCTGTGCTTTAGCGAAATGCAGATGTAATAAAAACACCATAGTAGCTAACTGCACATGTCAGGGAGATGCAAAAGCTGAAAAAGAGAGAGAAGATAGGCTGTTAGAATAATTTCAAAGCAGAAGGCGGCTAGCTGGCAGAAACGTTAGCACGCCGGGTTAAATGCTTAGCGGTCTTTCGTCTGCCTCTACGTTCTGAGTTCAAATTCCGCCGAGGTCGACTTTGCCTTTCATCCTTTCGGGGTCGATTAAATAAGTACCAGTTACGCACTGGGGTCGATATAATCGACTTAACCTGTTTGTCTGTTCCTGTTTGTCCCCTCTGTGTATAACCCCTTGTGGGCAGTAAAGAAATAGGTATTTGGTCTGCCGTTACGTTCTGAGTTCAAATTCCACCGAGGTCGACTTTTCCTTTCATCCTTTCGGGGTCGATAAATTAAGTACCAGTTACGCACTGGAGTCGATGTAATCGACTTAACCCGTTCGTCTGTCCTTGTTTGTTCCCTCTATGCTTAGCCCCTTGTGGGCAATAAAGAAATAAGAATAATTTCAAAGCAGAGAAAAATTTTTCTTGTCTGTAATTCTATAACACTCAGATAACAGAATTTCGAATCAATATTTTTAAGGTCTTACATATATATATATATATATATATATATATATATATATATATATATATATATGTGTGTGTGTGTGTGTGTGTGTGTGTGTGTGTGTGTATGTATGTATGTATGAGTTAGAGGTTCAGAAACCAACTAAGGGATAGTACCTATCCAATATACTGCTGGTAGTAGTGTAGCCAATTATTCATATCCAAGTGCTTGTTATTGTATGGCAATCTCGTAATTGGCTATTATATATGGGCGGGGGTAACAAGTGGTTCACCCTTAATTTATCCTCTCCGTTTTCTTATTTGCCACACTTGTCCCGAAATGACCAGTCGCAGATTCTCTGTCTCACCGTCCTTTAGGATAAGTTCTAAGCGTTACCCACTATTCTCGTCTTCCTGGCCCTAAAACTATATTTCGCTCGACTCTTCGTCTTTGTCGACCGTCCTAAATCATACTCTGTGTCATTTTGCTTTATTTTTGTTTTGTTTGCTCTCGGCCCTGAATTCTCCGCAAAAAGAATATTTTTTGCGGGCGCCACCAATTGTGAAGCTCTCAGTCTTATCATTAAAGGTGCGTAACTATGTATTAGCTATTGGCTGATAACTGATGAAGAATTAGGGATCTTCTGTGTTTGTCTCCCGTCCAGCTTTACACTCAGAATACGTTATGTCCTGAATTTTCTTGAGAACAATCTTTTCTTAGTGGTCAGACCATAGGAGGTCTTCTTCTAGCATAATGTATGTCCACTTAGTGGTCATCCCTCTTATATGTATGTAATATAATTTTTCTGAATTTTCAGATTTTTCAATATGCTAGGCCATTGGTTTTAAATTGATATTAATCAAATTAATATTCAATTTTTCACCCTTATTATATATATATATATATATATATATATATATATATATATATATATATATATATATATATATATATATATATATCATCGTTTAACGTTCGCTTTCCATGCTAGCATGGGTTGGACGATTTGACTGAGGACTGGTGAAACCAGATGGCTACACCAGGCTCCAATCTGATTTGGCAGAGTTTCTACAGCTGGATGCCCTTCCTAACGCCAACCACTCTATTTGTTGATCTGCTGCGGCGTAGCACATGTGAAAGAAAAATAAATTACGAAATAAAAGCAGCTCTTGTAATGTAAACATTATCGGTCACGTATACCTAGTGTAAGTGTTTTCTTCGTACGCCAAATTTGCTGCATTTAAGAGTCGGAAGAAATACCACAAAATGTTACTTCTGACGCTCTAACGATTCTTCTTGATCAGTGCTCCGTACACTGCCGCAGCACACTGGTGTGCTACGAGACGATGCTAGGTGTACCACAGTGTAACCTGAATACAATTTTTTTTCCAATACTTTTTAGTTCGGGTGTGCCGCTGAATTATGAAAAGAATTTAAATGTACGACAAGTGAAAAAGGTTACGGAGCACTGTTCTAAATCCCCACTTTTATATGTGTATATAAGAATGCTTTCAAGTTTTGGTACTGGGCCAGCAATTTCGGGGATTAAATAAGTCAATTACATCGATCCCTGTACTCAACTGGTGCTTATTTTATCGACCCCGAAATGTTGGAAGGCAAAGTCTACCTCAGCAGAATTTGTTTGAACTCAGAACATAAAGACGGACGAAATTCTTCTTCTTAATCCTTTTTGCCCCTTGCTGAAACAAGTAAAAGAAGTGTGTGTGTGTGTGTGTGTGTGTGTGTGTGTGTGTGTGTGTGTGTGTGTGTGTGTGTGTGTGTGTGTGTGTGTGTGTGATTTAGGATTTAGAATATTGCACTTATGATCGTAAGACTGTGGTTTTGGTTCATGAACCGGGCGACACTTCGCTCCAGTCCACTCAGCTGGCAAAAATGAATAATCCTGTGACGGACTGGCGTCTCGTCCATGTTGGTGGCAGCGGTGGGTGGATGGATATATACGCCACAGAATCCGGGAAAACAGACTTATAAGCCTTAAGGTTCGGAAAGGACCTTTCATTTTTTTTAATGTATGTATGTATTTAAGTAATATGTACATGCAGGTATGCATGTACATATGTGTATGTATGGCATTTATGTAAGTATGTATATATGCTTCGATGTATGCATAATGAAATTCATTTAGCCCCTTCTCCTTGTGTTGAGTTTCGCCAATAGCTCAGGCTCTGTTATTAAAATTTGTTTGAAAATTATAATTTTAAACAAGCAGTTTCATATGCGCCTATGTATATATAAATTCCTTGTGTGTGTGTGTGTGTGTGTGTGTGTGTGTGTGTGTGTGTGTGTGTGTGTGTTTCTTGATTTATTCATTTGCAAACGGAATGCTTTATTGGCCCATTTTCCCACGACGGAGTGGATGTAGAAGCGGGTAACTTTAGTTTTATAAATATCTGCTGAATAAGAATTGTATATTGTAAGCTAGAGGTATGTGATGTCAAAAATTTGTTGAAAAATATTTCGAGGGCTAAACCGTTTGACACTGGGATTAAAATCTAATATAGCCGAAATATTTACAAAGAAAAATATCCATGAATTCATCCAAGGAGTTAAATCTTCATGCACCATTTTTTAAACACACTCATACGCACGCACACGCATACAAGGACCCCCTCACACACACACACGTACGTTTTTGAAATATTTTTTTAAAATCCAAAACAACATGAGTTATAAGAAATAATACAAGTCGACGCTTTGTACTTTTACCTTGTATTTCGATATTTCGGGGTTGGAGCCTCTTCAAGAGATTAGGTGTTTCGAGTTAGCTTTTCTGCTCTGTAATGTATGTATGTATGTATGTATGTATGTATGTATAGAGGGCTCCTTTGCGTACTCAATTGTTATAATAGACAACTAGCTGCGTGCGGCTCAGTTCTTTTGATATGTAGTTTGGTTTTGTTAATGATGTTGGCTTCTTCTGTTCTCAAGTTCCCAATATTCCGTTCTTTGGTGTCAATGGAAACCTGGTTGTTTTAGGTGTAGCATTTCTGCAGGTGGTTTTTGACGAAAGAAGCATCAACATAGAGGTATTCTTTAACTTGTGTGTGCACATGTTTGATGGTACTTCCGATATATGATTCATTACAGTTACTACATGTGATATAAGAGCCGATAAAAACGTTGGTTGGTCAGTCGGCTGATTTCTCCAGTCACCCATTACACTGTATAGAGAGAGGGAGAAAGAAAGTAAAGAAAGAAATACAATGAAAGTTAACGCAAGAAGTACTGGATGAATGTCTTATAACTTTCTGAAAAATACATATTTTTTTAAATGTGAAAAGCAAAAATAAACTATCGATGGAGCAGATTGTGATTAAGTTGATAAAATTTAGAAAAATGATAACATACATTTATTGCAAATATACAAATGAGAGATTTGTGCCATTTTATTATATCCTAAGGTAATAAATACTTTTCTTTTGAAAATTTGTATTCCTTTCATCCTTTTGTATAAGCGCTAAGAAATTTGATAACAGTTAAGTTACAATTTATGTATTACGCCAAGGCGGTGAGCTGGCAGAAACGTTAGCACACCGAGCGAAATACTTAGCGATAGTTCGTCTGTCTTTACGTCATGAGTTCAAATTCTGCCGTGGTTGAGTTTGCCTTTCATCCTTTCGGGGTCGATAAATTTCGTACTGAGTTCGATCTAATCGACTGGCCCCTCTCCCCAAAAATTTCGGGCCTTGTACCTAGAGTAGAAAATAATTTATGTATGTATGCCATATTTCGTGGCATTACCCATGGAGGGAAACGTATACATATAAAGTTACAAGTCATATGACAGGTAACACACTAGTATATATATATATATATATATATATATATGAGCAAAATTATATCTAACAATTGTTAAGTGTTTCTTTATGATTGTTTATTCAAGATAAACTGCATCACTCGCTATCTTTCATTCATTCCCTTTGTTTCTGTCTCTTCCCACCTCTCTCTCTCTCTCTCTCTCTCTCTCTCTCTCTCTCACACACACACACACACACACACACACACACACACACACACACACACACACACAAGCGAATATACATCTATTTATGTTTATGAACATCAGGAGGCACACATTCATAATTCATTATTGATACACGAAGTGGCCTTCTGACCTATATCTGTCGGAAAACCGTGTCATTAAGTCATGTGAAATAAAATTAATTCGAGTGCTCAAATTACATAAAAATTTAACGAATCATTCTTTTCTTTTTTGCTTTTGATTTCTACCATACTTGTGTGATACTCAATGATGTCTCGAGCGATTTTCACCGTCTCTTACCTTTTTGTTTGACTTATTTAGAGGAGGGAGCTAAATACCTATGACCTGTAGCAAACCCTTTGTGATGAAGAAACAGCGATTCGTGGATTATTTTCAAACGAAGAGTGATCCCACTAAAAGCACACAAAGTCCGGTTTTGGTGTTAAACCGGGTGAGAGATTAAATCTGCTACTCGGGAACAGATTCATGCTTCCATGAAGGTTCGATCTAACTAAATTCTCATACAAGGGTTGTCGCACTGTGCCTATTAAAGAACACACTAAAACGGCGAGCTGACAGAATTGGTAACGCGTCAGAAGAATGTTTAGCGGCATTCGTTCCGACTCTTTTACATTCTGAATTCAAATCCCATCGATTTGTCTTTCACCTTTTTGGGGTCGATGAAACCGACTTGTTCCTTCATATTTGCCGACCTTGTACCAACATTAGAAAGAATTATAGAAGAGACTAGGTTAAGGTGCACAGCCGTCAAATCGAACCAGGAACAAAATGATATCTACCAAAACTTCTTAAGCACCAGAACCTAACAATTCATAATCAGTCGATGTTGGTTCCTCCTTTCTCTGATAACAGAAATTTATAGATATTACTTTTTTTTACATATGTATGTATGTATGTATGTATTATGTATGGATGCATATATGTATGTATGTATGTATGTCATTATTCAGTTTATTTCAAGATTTCTTGCCAATAGAGAAAGAACCGGTTTCTAACCTAGATCCAAAGCTCCTTCATTGGAATTTCAACATCAACAACAGGGTATGTATGTATGTATGTATGTATGTATGTATGTATATGTTTTGCTTTATGTATGTACTCATGCATATAGTTGCATATCTAGACATGCTCATATATATTTAATTGATAAACTTTTGGAAAGTTTTACAGATTTTTACAGCGCTAGTGATAGATTGGATCTGTAGTATTCGAATTAGCTTTCCACTTTCTGGTTTTGAGAAGCCTAATTTCTCAAGATTGGTATTTAGGCAGTGTGTTACATAGCCCAGAGCCCCAATAATTACAGGTATAAACCTGAACTTGTAATCTGGATAGAGTAACTGCAGGTTTCTCAGTAGTTCAGCATAAGTGTTCTCTTTTTCCTTGATCTTCAGCTTTATGTTAACATCTGCTAGGTAGCTAATTTCCTCAACTATGCACAGTTTCTCTTCTCCATCCCAAATCATTATATCAGGTCTGTTGTGCTTACATTTTACTGAGGTCTTCATTGGCACATTTCACCAGTATTCCTTTTTTATCATGAGTTGCTATGGCTTCTACCATATTGTGGGTTCTTATTTCTTTGTCCTCAGGATTATCCTTCCGACGGATTTCATTATAGAGTGTCCTAGCTACAACATCATGTCTCATTGGTAGATAATACCGTGATGACATTTGAGGACAACTACTTATGATATGGGTGATATCTTCAGTGTGAATTCCACTGAGGAATCCGTGATATAAATTTACATATAAATAGCCAGAGTAATCCGCGACGTACTGAGTGCGTGGTAGGTGAACCGCGATATGGCGAGAGATTACTGTGTGTGTGAGCGCGCGCGCGCGCGCAATGGCTAAGATCAAGGTCTAATATCTACTCTTAACAGTTTTATACATACATACATACATGGTGGTTGTCTACTCCTTAAACAGAGTTTGACCACCTCCTGCACCTACACCTTAGCCCTTTCATGGCGTCTGATGTGTCTTTTTAAACCAGACAGTGTTTTGAAAAAACACCCACACAGATTGCACCTCTGATTTGCACTACCAATACCTGCAAGTAAGTTCTGCTCATTGTGGATCCTAACATGTCTTTTAAGACCCCCATTGGATTTGCAAACATACATACATACATACATACATACACATGCGTAAGTAAGCAGATAAATGCAAAACAAGATGGAACAAATAGTACTCGAATACCGAGGGTAGAGTAATATACTTTTTTTATTAAAGCTGAAGCTTTAATAAAAGATTATGTATGTATATATATATATATATATATATATATATATATATATATATATATATATATATATATATATATATATATATATATATATATAGGCGTAGGAGTGGCTGTGTGGTAAGTAGCTTGCTTACGAACCACATGGTTCTGGGTTCAGTCCCACTGCGTAGCATCTTGGGCAAGCCTCGAGCCGACCAAAGCGTGAGTCGATTTGGTAGACGGAAACTGAAAGAAGCCCGTCGTATATATATATATATATATATATATATATATATATATATATTTATTTATTTATGTGTGTATATGTTTGTGTGTCTGTGTTTGTCCCCCCAACAACCGATGCTGGTGTGTTTACGTCCCCGTAACTTAGCGGTTCATCCTTTCGGGGGCAAAAGAGACCGATAGAATAAGTACTACGCTTACAAAGAATAAGTACTGGGGTCGATTTGCTCGACAGAAGGTGATGCTCCAGCATGGGCATAGTCAAATGATTGAAACAAGTAAAAGAGTATATATATATATATATATATATATATATATATATATATATATATATATATATATATATATATATATATAAAAGATAATAAGAGTGAAAAAACTACAGAAGGCTTGTGTTACATGGTTAAAGTATATATTTAAATTATGTCAGAAAAATGTTAGAAAAGTGTTAGAAAAATGTTAGAAAATCTTTTATATATATATATATATATATATACACATACACACGCACACGCACATCCACACAGATAAGAAAAGAAATGGAGCAACAATTAACAATTAGAAGTTGATCATTGATATTAAAAGGTCATTGGTATTGGTAATGTTGCTCCATTTCTTTTCTTATCTGAATATATTAAACCACGGTTTACCATTTAAATTACCAACAACTGTTAACCTTATAGCAAGGCCTACGGATACATTTATCCCTAAGACGGTTGCATAACCTCTAACTCATAATTTATATATATATATAATATATATATACACATAAATTTCTGTAAACAGAGATCGCAAATTTCCAAATGTGGTGAGTCACACAACCTTTCCTTTGAATAAATCATACTCTATTCTACCTAACAGTATTGAGCACTTTTTTCGTTTCATTACCCTTCGTACCATTGTGGATTGGAATTAAACAATATATAATGATACCAGTAAGACATAAGTAAATAGATGAACAGACAAACTGTCTTCTTATGATACAATCCTTTCGAAATGTAAATAACACCTAAAAAGCCGCTATGCTTTCAATTATGATGATGTGGTAAGTTGACCAGCTCATTGTAAGACTTATGAGGGTACCAGACACTTTCCAACAACCATACATGAAGAATAGACTCAAAAGTCCTTTTTTTTTTCTTTCTTTGTAACGAAAATATAGTGTCATACGGTTTAGATAGTATCTTTTTATTTCAGAAAGCACATCTTAATTAATTAGAAGTTAGTTGGCACATTCGCACACTCCTTTCCACCTTGTTGGGCTCGTTTTGTCCTTGGAGAAATAGGCTGAAGCAGCTTATGTACAGCGTATACATAATATCTAAAGAATGAACAGGTTTATAATTTTCAGTAGACAAATATTTGTTTTCATTCTTGGTTAAGATTTGTCTGTAATATAACGATCCATTTAGATATGGATTTGTCAAGTTTCCTATAATTTCTTATTGTATGCATGTGTGTAGCCTCTGTAGACCGTCAGTCTCTCAGTATCTAAATATTGGTTTCAAATTTTGGCACTAGGCCAGAGAGCTTGGGGAAGGGGGTAAGTTGATGACATCGACCCCAGTGTTCAACTAGCACTTATTTTATCAACCCCGAAAGGATAAAAAGCAAAGTCGACCGCGGCGGAATTTGAGCTCAAAACGTAAAAACAGACGAAATGCCTCTAAGCATTATGCCTGGCGTCCTAACAATTTTGCCAGCTCGTCGCCTTATCAATACCTAAATATTAAGTCCTTTCTTGGTGTCATCCCAGTGTGCAGCTTTTGAAGTAATTATTATCATAATCTTCCTTGTTGATCGTATTCAGCCATGATTCATTAAGATTGAAATCTTTCATTTGATTCTAGATCTTTAACAAAATGATTTAAGATCTTCTCAGAAAGATCTTAAATCTTTTAACATAAGTCAAAGTTCAGACTTATGGTTAATAGGGTCGAGTGATGTTGCTTTCTGTACCGAAGTTTTTCAGAAATAATATGATTTGTAGCTTTTCAATCCGATGTACTAGGTTTTGTTCGAAAGCCAGGGATTACCAATCGTCAGTAGTTTAAGGAACTGGCAGAAATATAAGAAGAATGAAATATATACCATTTTCCTGTTATTCCCCGGTGATGGTGGGGACAATCAATCACACACACACACACACACACGTGTGTGTGTATAGAACGGGCTTCCACACGTCTGCCAAATTCACACTCACAAGGCACTGTTCGGCCCGAGGCCATAGTAGAAGATACCTACTCAAGGTGCTGTGCAGTAGGACTGAACTAGAAACCATGAGGTAATGAAGAAAACTTCTTAATCACACAGAATACAAGTCTGTTAACTTTTGTACAACTGCAATTCATTACACAGTGATATATTCACATCATTAATGAATTCCGCATCTGAATCAAAAAGTTCACAAGCCGTTTTATCTCCTCTCGATTGTCTCCTTAACTAATTATGCAAAAGAACTTACTAGATTAACTGCCACTGTATTTACAGAACAGTTTATTCCCTTGCCACTCCTATTTAAAAATTTTCTCATTTCCAAAAATTAAATTAGCTACACTATCAGAAGCTGACAGCAAGCCAAAATAACTCAAGTTATCTCTTCTCACCACCATATTGTTTATGCATAAACTTTGTATTTTTGTATTTGAATAAGCCTTGAGAGCCGAAAATTTATAACATACATACATACATACATACATACATACATACATACATACAAAGAGACCGATCCAAAGGATAATACTGAGCCAAAATGGATTACCTCCCTCCAAAAAAATATCAACGGACTCAGGAAAAAGATGGGACATTTGGATGCTATCGTCAAATGCAAAGCTAAGGATGAATTCACTAATCATCATTTATGACTGCAGGATAAATTCTCCAAATTGTATGGGAATTGCCGCCAAGAATTACACACAAGCAAAGTCATCACCCTCAGACACGCGATAAGTGAAAAATTTCGTTACTGCAAAAAGATTACATGGACGAAAAAAATGATAAACCGCAAGTTTGCCCAAAACCCACAAACTGTACAAGGTGACACCGTCAAGGTAATAAATGCTCCTCTCTAGGAAGACCTAGAGTTATTCTGACGGGAAATCAGGGAATGCAATCGCGATACAGCATGGAACACAATCGCGATGCAACATGGAACACAATCGCGATGCAACATGGAACACAATCACGATGCAGCATGGAATACAATCGCGATGCAGCTTGGAACACAATCGCGATGCAACATGGAACACAATCGCGATGCAACATGGAAAATAATCACGATGCAACATGGAACACAATCGCGATGCAACATGGAACACGATCGCAATACAGCATAGAACACAATCGCGATACAGCATGGAACACAATCGCGATGCAGCATGGTTAAACAGAACTACCAAGTGAGTATTGTGTAAAATGCCAGTGAAACACTCCTGACACTTATTATGAAACTGCGAACGAAAAATCAAGTGGGAGAGACCTGATAGTGGGTCACTGGTACAAAAAGCTCACGTTCTACAAGGAAATTCTCACAACCTTGTTTTTAAAAAATGGACACAGAGCTAGATATACCAGATTGGCTGACCGTAGATTAAACTACTCTTATCTCTTCTAAGAACAACACAACCCATATGACCAAAGGCTATGCGTTAGTGTTATGTATAAACTGTACACAGGCTGTCTGAATATGCTTCTCCAAGACCACTGCTAAACAAATGGTGTGATAACTGATGATCATGCAGGAGAAATGAAAGGAGTCTGGGGTTGTGCTGAACAGCTCCTCCTCAACAAAGCTGTCCTTCAGATGCCAAGGAACATGGTTAGTTTATAAGAACAACATGGCTAGTTTATAAGAAGGCGTTCGACTCTGTCCCTCACTTATGGATGATACAATCACTACACCTTACTAAAGTACCAGCTGCTATAACGAATGACATTGAAAGACTGACCACAACATGGTCTGCTAAAGCTCGTAAGCTATCAACAAGCACATACCAGAATGATAGTTATCTGTAACGTTGTTTGAACTAGTAGTGAACCTTTTGTCAGCCCTGTTAACAAAATGCCAAGGCTACATGCTGGGATGTGCAGAAAAGAATGAAATTAATGTCACCCATGCATTTTTATGTTGATGACCTAAAGTTATATTCTGGTAACATGAACAACATAAAGAAACATTTAGAACTAGCCACAACATTCCCACGAGGCAAAAGAATGGAGTTTGGGAAAGATAAATGCTCATACATGATAGTCAACCGAGGAAAGATTGTCGCCCAGACAGAGAACGTGTACATCAACGGCTTGTCTATTTCCCTTATCCCTAATCAGGAAAACTATGAATATCTCGGAATCGATGAGAATGTTGCCTACGTCTTTGCTGTGATTAAAACCAGAATAACAGGCTCCAGAAAATATAGAACTCATAGCTGTTGTTGGCACTCCGTCGCTTACGACGTCGAGGGTTCCAGTTGATCCGACCAACGGAACAGCCTGCTCGTGAAATTAACGTGCAAGTGGCTGAGCACTCCACAGACACGTGTACCCTTAACGTAGTTCTCGGGGATATTCAGCGTGACACAGTGTGACGAGGCTGACCCTTTGAATTACAGGCACAACAGAAACAGGAAGTAAGAGTGAGAGAAAGTTGTGGTGAAAGAGTACAGCAGGGTTCGCCACCATCCCCTGCCGGAGCCTCGTGGATCTTTAGGTGTTTTCGCTCAATAAACACTCACAACGCCCGGTCTGGGAATCGAAACCGCGATCCTATGACCGCGAATCTGCTGCCCTAACTACTGGGCCATTGCGCCTCCACTGTCTGCATTTAACAAGACAATATCTCACAAAGCTTTTGCTGTGCCAGTGCTAGTACCAACACTTGGGCTATTGGACAGGATACTCGACGAGATTCTTAGCCTGGACACCAAAACTAGAAAGATACTGACCACCGCTGGCAACTTCCACATCAACAGCAACATTAATAGGATATATGTGACATGAAGTGATGGTCTTTTAATGTCGCATTGTGTCACTCAGCACCTGCTTAACAGTAAAGAAAGAAACGAGTACATTACATGCATATTTAAAGGTGAGAGCAATAACACCTTCAGAGTTGGAGAAGAACTACCGAGCAAGTACTCTGAAAATACAACTGTCTCATTCGACCCAAAGAAGGCTGGAGTTGCCTATTTTAACAGAAGCTTGGAGAAGTAGGCATCATACCAGCAGAAAGCAATGCATGATACATATCCCGTAAGCTAAAGGATAACAACAGCGTTGACAAGGAAGACTAACCACTCCTGGACTTGTGATAGATACATTACATCCTAACTAGAATGGTATGCCTTCGCTATCTAGGAACAGGAGATAGCTGCTAAATACCTGATAAGCAAGAGAGACAAAAATACCATCAAACCTCCACGTTGTGATAGAAACTGTCGGTTCTGTTATACTTGTGTGAAAGATATTACCCACATCATCAACATTTGTTCCAAAGTGTCTACGAAATACTCCTGTCCTTGAGCCATGATATAGTTGCAAAGATTATTTACTACGCTATCTGCATATACATCAAAGGCATGTCAGAATCAATATGTATTCACACCTTTAAAAACAAGGAATACTGGTGGAGCACTCCAATAAAAACAACAACTTGGGGCAAACATAACACACCTGATATTATTTTGTGGTACAGGGTACAAATGTCATGTACTGCCCAGCGGATGCGAATGTACCATCAAAGGTCCTGGGAAAAAGAACATTTCAGGTAAATTAATGCAGAACTTACAGCTTTTGTGCCCTGAGCATAAATTCTCTTTTGAATCTATCATCATTGGTGTATTAGGCTGTGTACCAACAAATTTAGACAAAAACCTTTAGAAAAATTAGGTTTTTCGAAGAAAGAGCAAACGAAACTGACGCGCATTCTCGAAATCCAATCTATTGACGACAACAGTGAAGGATTTGTAAAACATTCCAAAGATTCTCCGTCTGAGGTTCTTTAGATGAACAGATGCACATACTTTGGTGTGTGCATCAACAGCTCAACCAACACACCAACTCAACCACATATTTACAAGCAATGGGAACTCACATAACTCAAAAAAGGCTTGTCGCTTTGTTAGCGACCGGCTTGAACTCTCTAAAGAAGAACTTAAATAGAACTCAAAGAAAAAAAAAACATAGATGCACACATATCCAAGCACACACACACACACACACACACACACACACACACACACACACACATACACACACACATAGGATTTCGTTTAGGTGTAGCGATATTAATAATCGGTAGATATAACTAAATATACGTACAGTTTCGTGTAAAGCATGCGGTGAGTACAAACAGCAATGTTAATGGACGACAAGAGAACAGGAGTCACATAATCACCTTCACAGTGATTATGGAGCTCCTACTCTCTCTCCCCCTCTCTCTCTCTCTCTCTCTCTCTCTCTCTCCCTCTCTCTCTCCCTCTCTCTCTCTCTCCACACACACACACACATACACACAGATAGATACACAGATAGATAGATAGATAGAGAGAGAGAGAGAGAGAGAGAGAGAGAGATAGAGATAGATAGATAGATAGACATGTACATGTGTGCGTGTATGTATGTACGTATGTATACGTATATACGTATGTGTGTATGTGTATGTATATGCATATATATGTAAGTGTGTGTGCATATAAAGTACATGTATTTATATATATAAATGTATGCATGTATGTACATGTGTGTATGTGTGTGTGTCAGTGTACGTGTCACTTTATGCATATTTGTATGCGTGTGCGCATGTAGATAGCTTTTCTTATCAATTAACAGTGTAGTATGGTTGGTGGATAATTGATATAAACACAGTTGTAGATTTCACTGTAGTAGCCTTTATAAGAGAATGTCGTGAGTGCAGGTGCGTGTGTGTGCAGGTGCGTGTGTGTGCAGATGGTGTGTGTGCAGGTGCGAGTGTATGCAGGTGCGTATGTGTGCAGGTGCGTGTGTGTGTGTGTGTGTGCAGGTGCGTGTGTGTGCAGGTGCATGTGTGTGCAGGTGCAGGTGTGTGCAGATGTGTGAGTGTGCAGATGTGTGTGTGTGCAGATGTGTGTGTGTGTGCAGATGCGTGTGTGTACAGGTGCGTGTGTGTACAGGTGCGTGTGTTGCAGGTGCGTGTATATGCAGGTGTATGTGTGCAGGTGAGTGTGTGTGCAGGTGCGTGTGTGTGCAGATGCGTGTGTGTGTGCAGATGCGTGTGTGTGCAGGTGCGTGTGTGTGCAGGTGCGTGTGTGTGCAGGTGCGTGTGTGTGCAGGTGCGTGTGTGTACAGGTGTGCGTGTGTGTGCATGCATGTGTATGCATTTTTTTAAAATTCAAGCTGGTCACTAACAAAGTTACAAACCTCTTTTATTTGAGTCGAAACAGTTCCAGGTATTCATGAATGTTATTGATGCAAATGAGAATTTATAATCTAGATATAGAAGCTGGAGGTTTTCAAGCACTTGTTCGTAGTTATCTTCTTACTCTTTGACTTTCAAAAAGATATTCGCATCAGTGGGACAGCTAACCTCCATCAAATCGATGTATGTATGTATGTATGTATGTATGTATGTATGTATTCATGTATGTATGTATGTATGTATGTATGTATCTTTTATTTTTTTTAATTATTATAAATCTTCCACTGAGGAGGGAGCTGGTTTCCAACAAAGATACAAGGCTCCATCTTTGGGATGTAGTTAACACAGGATGTATGAGCTTAAGTGTAAGTGTATGCGTGTGGATACACTTGCATTCACAATACGGGTGTACATGTCTCTTTAGTACACGAATGTGTGTTTGTGCGCGTGTATCAATTTGCGTGTGTGATCTCTCTATGTACATGATTGTAAGTCATCTTTTTTTCCCAATTTTAGACGGGACATTCATATTCTCTGGACTGCTGATTTCTAAAAAAAGTATTTACGAGTTTTGCTACTAGTGCCACAGAATAATATTCATTCTGTCATAGGCACAAGGCCTGAATTTTTGTACACAACTGGTTCTTATTTTATCGACCCCAAAAGGACGAAAGGCTACGCATTTGAACTCTGAATGTAAAGTCAAGTGAAATGCTGGCGATTTTACAAAATAATCTCAGTTTCGAATTTTGGCACAAGGCCTGTAAGTTTTTTTGGTGAAGTGCGGTGAGTCAATTACATCGACTCAGGAGCTCAACTCGTACTTATTTCATCGACTCCGAAAGGATGAAAGGCAAAGTCGACGTCGATGAAATTTGAACTCAGAACGTAAAGACCGATGAAATGTTGCTAAGCATTTTGCTTGGCGTGCTAACGATTTTACAGAGTAATATCGGTTTCAAATTTTGGCTCAAGGCCAGTAGTATTTTGAGGGAGGGAACAAATCGATTTCATCTGCCCCACTACTTGATTGGTACTCATTTTATCGACTCTGAAAGCATGAAAGGCAAAGTCGATCCCGGCAGAATTTGAACTCAGAGTGTATAAGACGGACGAAATACCGCTAGGCATTTTGTCCGGCGTGCAAACGATCCTGGCAGCTCACCGGCTTACTCCACAGAATAATATCAAAATTTGTTTGCATTGGATTACTGTTTTGAATGTGGAGGCGCAATGGCCCAGTGGTTAGGGCAGCGGACTCGCGGTCATAGGATCGCGGTTTCGATTCCCAGACCGGGCGTTGTGAGTGTTTATTGAGCGAAAACACCTAAAGCTCCACGAGGCTCCGGCAGGGGATGGTGGCGAACCCTGCTGTACTCTTTCACCACAACTTGAACTCATAACGTAAAGACAGACGAAATACTGCTAAGCATTTCGCCCGGCGTGCTAACGTTTCTGCCAGCTCGCTGCCTTATGATAATATAGATTTAAAGACACCCACATATACGCATCTGTATACACGCATCACTCTAAATACAATAATCATTGGCATTCATAAACATATACACTCTCAGATGTAATACACGCATTCATGCACATACATATACACATGTATATGTGCACATATGCATATACACATCCGAACACATACACATATACATACAACAAAATATACAAGTGTATTTGCTCTTAAAAAGCTGGTTTTGAGGAAGATAGCACAAAGGAGGAGTTAGAGAGAAGCAGTGAGTGTTAGCATATGGTTCTGTGGAGGTGATACGTACGCTTACATATTCATACTGTAATTGAGAGCTTTTCAATTAAGCAGTGGAAGACAATTTAGCACTACGCATATCCGGATAAAGCCCCTGTACTAATCACTAAAATATATGAAGCGCCTCATGTCTACATATACCTACCGAACACCTTTCTACTTACTGATTCATTATTTCTGTGTTAAACTCTGTGCGCGCGCGCGCGTGTGTGTGCGTGCGTATACGAATGCATGTATGTATGTATGTATGTATGTACGTACATACGTATGTATGTATGTATGTATGTATGTATGTATGTATGTATAGATGCATGTATGTGTTCTTCTGTTGTTAATTATTTAAATTCTTCCTCTGAGGAAGGAGATGGTTACTAACAAAGATACAAAGCTCCGTCATTGGAATGCAGATAAGAAAAACAATGCCACATTTTAAACTTGACAAAAGACTCGCATATTTTTATCGTTCCACTTACAGATTGTATTTGTAATGTGCGAGTTAGTTGGTTGATTTCTTTTTTCTGAAGACCCTAAAATATCCAGATTGTCACTTCTGCATTTACTCACAAAACCAAGTGCACCAATTGTTATTGATGCAAATGAGAATTTATAATCTAGATATAGAAGCTGGAGGTTTTCAAGCACTTGTTCGTAGTTATCTTCTTACTCTTTGACTTTCAAAAAGATATTCGCATCAGTGGGACAGCTAACCTCCATCAAATCGATGTATGTATGTATGTATGTATGTATGTATGTATGTATGTATGCATGTATGTATGTATGTATGTATGTATCTTTTATTTTTTTTTAATTATTATAAATCTTCCACTGAGGAGGGAGCTGGTTTCCAACAAAGATACAAGGCTCCATCTTTGGGATGTAGTTAACACAGACAAATTCACATTTGGAACTTGAGAAAAGTCTTGCATATTTTCACCGTTCCACTCACAGATTACACTTGTAATGTACGAATTAGCTGGTCGATTTCTCTTTCTGAAAATCTCAGTTTATCCAGATTCAACTATAAGCATTTACTAACAAAGCCTAGTGCTTTAATTATTATTGGTATGAATATGAATTCATAGTCTGGATATAGAAGCTGGAGGTTTCAAAGCAGTTGTCCATAGATATCCTCTTTTTCTTCGATTTTCAAAGGGATATGTATGTATGTATGTATGTAGGCATGCGGGAAGGCATGTATGTATGTATGTATGCATACATGTAGGCATGCGGAAATGTATGTATGTATGTATGTATGTATGTATGTATGTATGCATGCATGTATGTATGATTGTTCTTTGAATTTAATTTAAGTTTTTCTTGAGCGGGTTCAAGCCAACAAGGCAAAAAGACTTTTTATGTTAAGAGAGTTCCCAATGTTTGTGAATATGTGGTTGGGTTGATGTGTTGGTTGAACTGTCGATGCATACACACATGGAGAATTTCTGGAATGTCTTATAAATCTTCACTGTGCCACTAATAGATTGGAATTGGAGAATCCGTGTGAGCTTCTTTTGCTCTTTTTCCGAGAAACCAAGTGTTTCTAAGCTTGTGTAAGAATTTGTTGGTATATAACCTAATGCACCTATGATGATATATGTATGCATGTTTGTATGTTTGTATGTTTGTGTGTATGTTTTCTGTGAGGTATAGTTAAGCTCTTCAAGGAGTTCCAACCAGTCACTAAGTGGCAAGACTTTCTGAGTTAAGACTTTTCTCAGGGTTTGTAAATGTGTGATTGAGTCAGTGTGTGCGTATGTGTGAATGTATGCACTTGCACTTACGTTCTGTGTGAACATATCTCTTTAGTACTTAGATGTACTAGATGTTCGCGTGCGTGTGCATGATTACTTTTTAGACACAAACAACCAAATGTGTGTTTAAGTATGTATGTATGTATGTATGTATGTATGTATGTATGTATGTATGTATGTATGTAAGTATGTACGTATGTATGTATGTATGTATGTATGTATGTATGTGTGTGTATGCATACATGTTTGAATATATGAATGTGTCTGTGTGTGTGAGGGTGCATGGCCTAGTGGTTAGGATGTTGCACTCACGATCGCGGGATTATGGGTTCGATTCCCGGACCTGGCGGTGCGTTATGTTCTTAAGCAAAACACTTCACCTCACGTTACTCTGCAATCACTTTGGAATCTGACGTGCGGCACAGCGTGCACCTGTACAAGTAATGTCAGTTTGACGAAGGGAGTAAGCGTATAAACGAATTATCTGTGCAAATTGCTCAGTAAGAAATTGCTGTACCGTCTTTCTCTGATTACGAGAGACTACCATCATCATACCATCATGTATGTATGTATGTATGTATGTATGTATGTATGTATGTATGTATGTATGCATGCATGTATGTATATATTATACATACTATACACAAACATATGTAACTCTACAAGTTAAATTATGTTATGCTGTATTTTTTCTGTTACACATTGAAGGTTATCTCCCTGCGGTTCTGTTTCGAAATAATGCTGGTTGGTTTGCTCATCAAACTGTTTCTGAAGAGTCGACACTTTAATCAGATTCAGCTCACTGAAGAGGTAAGTGTTTCAGCTTTCACTTTCACAACTTACCGATGACGTATACGACGCACTGTTTTCCCTAAAAAATGTCTCAAAAAAATCATTCCAGGCCCAATTGTGAAGTTAGGTCTCCCATATACTTTTTAATGAACTAATAACTTTTTTCTGGATACGTAATTTGAAATTGGAGTGCATCTTATATGCCCATGCGCCTTTTATGCCGTCAATTACGGCATTTCTCTTACTCGGAGTACAATGCAGTTACTGTGGGGTGTTTAGACTTTTGGTTAAAGAGTCGATGGGTCATATGTCGTCACTGGCGCCGGCTCTTTAGCTTAAGACGTTTAGTTATCGGGGAATCACTCAACATAGTTTCTAAATAGATGCCTTGGGAGGTCGAGCTGAGCGATGCACTCAATGAGGCAGTTTCAGATCGTAGCACAATACACTTTCGTCAGAGATAGATAAGCTTTTGGTAAGCTGATTAGCTTAGATGCACCACCAGGACGCGAAATCTTCAGGTGGTACTTATGACTGGGGCCAAAAGAACATGATTGAATGCATGCTTTTGGGCATGTGTGGTTAAGAAGTTCGTTTTGCAACCACATGATTTTGGGTTCAGTCCTACTGTGCGGCACTGTGGGCTAGTATCTTCCGTTATAGCGCCGTGCCAACCAATGACCGTTGCCTTATGAGTGAATTTGGTGTATACATATATATATATTGGAGGTGCGTGGCTTAGCGGTTAGAGTGTCAGCATCATGATCGTAAGATTGTGGACCAGGCGACCTGTTGCGTTCTTGAGCAAAACACTTCATTTCACGTTGCTCCAGTCCACTCAGCTGGCAAAAATGAGTAACGCTGCGATGGACTGGCGTCCCGTCCAGCTGGAGAACACATACGCCATTGAAACCGGGAAACCGGGCCCATGAGCCTGGCTAGGCTTTAAAAGGGTGCATTTATTATATATATATATATATATATATATATATATATATATATATTGTTTGTTTGTGTGTGTGTGTGTGTGTGTGTGTGTGTGTGTACATACAAGAGTAAATGATGAAAAGAAGAGAGAAAGAGACAATGGTGGGGGAGGAAGGAAGAGAAAAGTGTTTACTTTTGGATTGGATTGTGGGCAAAGTTAATCGACAATGCTTGTTTTCCCTTTTATTTCTCAATCCCAAACGGAAAGCGAAGACCCAAACGTTAAATGCTTCCCTCCCCATTGGTAATTCAATCTATCTATGAACTCTCCAAAAGAAACTAAATACTGCTGACATTGAACATCACCAATTTTAATAGATTTTAAATGTTACCCTTATCTTTCCCGATAAGTTTCTGATTTCGTTGATAGATATCCATTTTAATGTGGTCTTCGTTGTTTCTAGGAAAAAGAACAGGTCGTACAGGAATGGACACCCGAACCGTTGGTCCCTACAGTGCCAGGTGACCATGAACTGATTGTTCGAATGGAGGAAAATGTTGTGCAAGGGTAAATATGTTTTTATTCATTAATTCTTACAATTTTATCGGCTCGTATCTCTTGCATATTGGTTCGGGAGAATACTTTAGAGAGCGTTGAGGAAGGTGTCATGAAAGAAAAGAGAAGAGAAGAGAAGAGAGAGAGAGAGGGAGAGGGAGAGACGGAAAGGGAGAGAGAGGGAAAGAGAGGGAGAGATAGGAGAGAGAAAAATAGAAAGAGGGAGAGGTGAATCCAGTCTTGAAGCTAAACTTATTTTTTTACCTGTTTTCAATGCCAGTTAAGATAGTTGACATTTGTTATTTGTTTTCGATGAATCGGCAGTTTCCTTTTACTTAATCACCAAAACATAAGTGGCCAACAGTTATAATGTACGATCTTTCTCCCCGACCAACCTCTCTTTCTTTCTCTCTCTCTCTCTCTCTCGTAAGAAACTTCGTGTCTTAAAAAAAAATGAAAAGAAAATCATAACCGCTAAGCAAATGTTCTTTCTAATTTGCAGATTTGCTGGTAAGATATTAAAAATCAACGGGAAAGAATGTATCAACATGGCGACTTTTAACTTCCTTGGTTTACTAGGTGACAAGTCTGTTGAAGTAAGAGCTTTGAAATATCTACGTTGCGTATATACATTTATTCATACATACATACATACATTTATTCATACATACATACATACATACATACATACATACATACATACGTACGTACGTACGTACGTACGATGGTACATACTGTCTCCCAGCCCCCAAAGACTTTACTACGAATTTATCTCCCTGTTTCCCATGTTCCACAAATATCGAAGTAATGACAAAAATATATCCTATAAATGTTCTGTAAAAATGATAGGATAACTGAAGAATATTATACTGCACTTTAACAAAATAAAGCAATTAGAGCTTTTCTCTAACAACAGGACAATATCTGACACTACATTTCCAGTGCAAGAACTGGAATATTTGATTTGTCTTTAAAGAAATCTGTTCCATTGATACTGAAAACCCACAAAATCCTAATATTAACTGGAAGCTTCCATTGACTTTATGATATTGTTAGTTTTTATGTTAAAAGAATAGAGATAGGAATGGGGATTGAGATAATTTCAGGAAGCCCTTGAACATCGCACATTGCTGAAATAGTATCTGCTAAACAGTAGCAGAAATAATAAATACATCAGACAAGTTCTGAAAAGGAAAAAGAGCATCTTACAACTCAGGAGTGAATTCTTCAAGAAGTTCCCTGTACATCTTTTCCGGTGACTCTCCGTGCAATCTCAGAATTACTGGAACAACATACCTCAGAAAAGCCCTAAAAGAGAAATATTCTGCGTATCAGAAAGATGTTATGCATAAATATGTTTCCTGTAAACTTGAAGATGATGATAACATTAATAGGATGTGTACCCTCTTTTCGATCTGTGACCTTACTTCATATATTTCGAAGATGATACTTTTGCAGTCCAAAAGTGAGAGATAGTTACACAATACCTAATGAATAAATGACACAATGAAACTTTTAAATACCCAAGATGTGACACAAAATTTGTTGCAATTGTGTTGCAATTTTGAGCAGGGGTGTTTCTAAAGCACTTTATGCAAGGTTTATTTTAGAAGTGTGTGTTGGTGATACACAGTGCCTGGATTTTGCCCAACTGGTCCTTATTTTTACGATCCCAAAAGGATGGAAGGCAAAGTCGGCTCCGGTGGTATTTGAACTCAGAACATAAAGAGGGACGAAATGCTACTAAGCATTTTTGTCCGACGTGTCAACGATTCTGCCAGCTTGCAGCATAATAATAATAATAATAATAATAATAATAATAATTTCTATTATAGGCACAGGGACTGAAATTTTGGGGGAAGGGACTAGTCGATTACATCGACCTCAGTACTCAACTGGTACTTATTTTATTGACCCCGAAATGATGAAAGGTAAAGTCAACCTCGACGGAATTATAACAACAATAACAACAACAACAACAACAACAATAATAATAACGATAGCGATAACAATGACGGTGACGATGGCAATTATGATGATTTTAAGAATTAAAAATGATAACAGAGCAATAGTAATAATGTTCTCTATATTCTCGATTTCAGAAAGAAAGCATAAAACGATTGAGATACTATGGTGTTGGCACATGTGGACCACGTGGTTTCTATGGCACCACAGGTAAGGAAATGATTCAGCGACCTATTTATTATGACAGTTTATACGAAATGTCAACGATTGTAGCCATGGTTATTGTATTTAGCTCTTGATCAAGCTTGATCCAGTAAATCAGGCTTGATCCAGGCTTGATCCAGTAAACCTGTGATCAAAGACATTTCATCCATTACCTTCGTGTTTTACACTTTGAGACACTGTACATAGGACTGCATTATCCAATGTGTCCTTTATATTTTTTTGATACTGTAGCGTTGGATTCCTCGTAGATTGAACGATTGTGTGGGTGTCCTCATTGTGTCATTGAGATTGCCTTGTAAGTAAACCACATGAAATCAAACATGGTATCAATTCGATGTGAAACCGTTAATCTAGACAGGTTTTTTTTTTCTCGTTCCGTTTTTTTTCTTCATTGCTTTCTGTCGAAGAGCGTAGACTCGAAACGTCAAGGACGTTTCTATTTTTCCTGAATGTCGAACTAATACACCTTGTTTGTTACTCCCTCGCCTGTGCCTGTCTTTTGTTTTTTGTACATTTGCACCATGGTAACAAACATCAAGATATTTGAAATATTTAATATATTTATATATTTTTACTTATTTTATGAATTTATATTTGTTTTAATTAATTACATTTTGCTTCTAATACTGAGCCCAGGCAGAGACTTAATTAATGACATTTAACTTCTATCATCAGCAATATGCGAAGGAGGGGTAAATGAATTCCGGTGAATTGTGAAATAACAAGGAAAATTATTAGTTCGATGATGCAAAGGCCCTCGTGGAACTTTTTTTTTCAGCTAGACTTCCGTCTCAGTATACATTCGCTAGCTTTTTTCCAGTAGCTTAACAGCACAGCTACGACCATGATTGAGTGATCACAATGAGAAGGGTCCGAAACCACGATGATACTTTAGTCATTGACTGACGAGGAAAAATCAGCTGCGAATATTCCGTGTATGATGTCCTTGTCTATATTCCCCGTCTGTTAAGTTTTCGTCTTGTTTCCTGTTTGCTCTGCTTTCGTCTAGCTTTTTCTCCTTGTTGTGTTCTGTCTGTTCAATCATTGATACGTATGCAGTGATATGAGTCTGTCTATATATTTACTCATAACGTAGCTGTTTTGGTACTCTAATATTTATTGTGTCATAATGCAAATGAATTTATGCCGCCAGGCTCATAGTTGTTTAATTCTAATAAGCAGTCTTTAGATAATATCATCGGCAGCAAAGAAGGAGATGTGAATAAACTCTGATGGATATTTGAAATGAAACTGATTGGTTTGATCCTTACTCCAAGCTGCTGAAAAGGCCTTCGTGGTCCAATTTTTTCACAGAGAATGAATTTGTGAAAAATGGTTTGCATATGTTAATAGTGTAGGGGCGCAATGGCCCAGTGGTTAGGGCAGCGGACTCGCGGTCATAGGATCGCGGTTTCGATTCCCAGACCGGGCGTTGTGAGTGTTTATTGAGCCTAAACACCTAAAGCTCCACCTGGCTCCGGCAGGGGATGGTAGCGAACCCTGCTGTACTCTTTCACCACAACTTTCTCTCACTCTTACTTCCTGTTTCTGTTGTGCCTGTAATTCAAAGGGTCAGCCTTGTCACACTGAATATCCCCGAGAACTACGTTAAGGGTACACGTGTCTGTGGAGTGCTCAGTCACTTGCACGTTAATTTCACGAGCAGGCTGTTCCGTTGATCGGATCAATTGGAACCCTCGACGTCGTAAGCGACGGAGTGCCAACAACAACAGATGTTAATAGTCACGACAAGATATCATTGAGCAGCAGCCTGTATTCATGAGGATAAGTAGCTAGACAACAAACTGGCATATTGAGAAACTAATGAAAACGGTACAAAAGTGTAGAAGGCAGCTTATTGTATTTCTACATAAAGTGAAGAGGTGTCAGCAGCTCTAATCTAGATTGGGGCGAGTTGATTGGTTGGTCATTTAAGTGTTACCGTTAGATATATTTTTAACTAACCAACAATTTCTTATTTTTCTTTCCAATTACAAAGTGTGTTGGTAGTTCAAGATTTACATAGTATTCAATATTATTTTAATCATTTCAGTCAATGGGGTGTAGTCATACCGGGATACCTCTATATATCAAACTCTAGTACTTTGTCTACTATTTAATTTACCAAATTCAGATAGAGGAAAAACGAAGCTGATCTGGCAACGATTTATTTTTAGGGTGTAAAACGACGTTACAAATACCATACATTACTTTATTCGGTGCTCTACCGATTCTGCCATTTCACTGTCTAGAATTTAATAAATTTTACATTTCGCGAAATAGAGGGCCAATAATTAAATATGACGTTTGGTCATATAATGCTAGTCAAATTTGCCGTCATATCGTACGTATCGTACAAAAAGTCAATTAGTAGAGTCGTTAAGGCATTGAATAAATTGATTTTCGGTTCGATAGATGTTCCGACCCTCCCTGTTCTGAATTTAAATCCCACCAAGATCAACTTTGCCTTTGATCTTTTTTCTTTTTCAGGGTAGGGACGATTAAAAAATAGAGTACTAGTCCCGTATTGGGAGGAGGGGGTCAGTTCTCTTTCTTTCGTGTTTATCTCTCTACCTCTCTTTCTGGAAGAAATCAGCTGCGATCAGAGCTGGTGATGGGTGAGATCCACCAGGTTTTTAAAAAGGAGCCTATTATGCGCCGTATATCACGGCAGCGCCTCTATGATTCCATCAATGAGATGAGGGTCAGAAGCAAAGACAAGTATGTATCACATTATGTTTAGCTATTAATAGACCACCCCCGCCCCTGACTTTAGCATGATATTCAAAAAAATTATTTACACTCAATATAAAAGTGCTATGAAAAGCTCAGCTTTTTCTATTTGCTCCATATTATTCCAGAATTTATTTTTATATCAGCACTTCTAACAATTTCACCAGCTCAGAACAGCTCTGTCCAAAAGAATAAATTCGTCACTCCCATTTGAACTTTCCCTCGACACTAACGAATTTGAGGGTAAGTTGGTCGGTTTTTTTTGTTTTTTTTACAGACCTAGTGACCACGTTAAGATTCTTTCTGACTTGAAACTGTGGATGTTTTGTAATATGACAAGATTCATAAACTAAACTAACCTTTTATAACTATATTTCAACAGATACACACTTGGAATGTGAAGAGCGATTCTGTGAATATATGAATACCGAAATGGCTGTTTTATACTCACATGGATTTCTCACTGTTACAAGTGCAATGGCCACGTATTCAAAACGTCATGACGTCATATTTTGGTAAGTACACCATGTAAATATGTGGAGGCACAATGGCCCAGTGGTTAGGGCAGCGGACTCGCGGTCGGAGGATCGCTGTTTCGATTCCCAGACCGGGCGTTGTGTGTGTTTATTGAGCGAAAACACCTAAAGCTCCACGAGGCTCCGGCAGGGGGTGGTGGCGACCCCTGTTGTACTCTTTCGCCCCAACTTTCTCTCACTCTTTCTTCCTGTTTCTTGAGTAACGCTGCGATGGACTGGCGTCTCGTCCAGCTGGGGGGAACACATACGCCATAGAAACCGGGAAACCGGGCCCATGAGCCTGGCTAGGCTTGAAAAGGGAGCATAAATAAATAAAATACCATGTAGATATAGGATATTGCTCACATTAATTTATGGTTTTCTAACTGCAAATCTGTAACTCCACAATATTAACGATAACTGTATTCGTCATACATTTCTCCCACCTTATTTTCTACGATGTACTTTTTATTTATCGCTTCGTCAGAGGATGAAGGGCAGTGGTCCTGACCCTCTTCAGAACCTTCAAAGGAAGGAAGAGGCTGTTCTTAAAACAGAGACCTGGTCTAAATGATTGCAACAAAGTATAGTACACTTAAGTCACGTATGAGCTTAGCTAAATGATTATGCGTTAAGCTATAGATACCTGACGCTGTCTGAAGTTAAATACCAACTAATTTAACTCTTGCGAGAAAACTGTGATTTTGTGAATGAAATTTGGTAAGTAGATAGACTTCACTTGTACGTGGAATAGACTTAATCCGTCCCTTTGCTCCATGCTACCATCATGCTTTTGGGTACCTATAGCATTAACTAGTCTTGTATTTTGACCCCATCTCTGATTTCCTGTCTGAAGATTTCTTCATCTTACAAGACTCGGATGTGTTAAAAATAGTGTGATGATCACTGATTATTTTTCTGTGACTGACCCCTAAAAAAACAATTTTGTTAATCTATGCGAAGAACGGACAACATAAGATGCTGACTGAAATTCCGAAGGTTTGGCTTAGTGGAAAATTTTAGATAACGATACATCTCCAAGCATTCTAATCTCGTTTCAGAAGATTCTGTATGCTGAATCAATTTACGTTTATAGCAATTTGGTATATCAGTAGTGGTGGTGACTGTTGTTAGATTGTCTTAAGTCAGCCTTGAACCAGCTGTAACTTCACAACTTGACATTACCTTATTTGTAGCACGTTCGCAGTTAAATATAGATCATGTGTTAATATTAGTGCATAGATATCACGTTATTGGTTAACTATTTGCCGTTAATAACTTCAAGTTGCTCGATCAGCAAGAAAAAAGAAACAAACCCTGAAATCACAGCTTCAGTATCATATGTGTACCTTTACACCATCTCAACAATCAAATGTTTCCGGAAAAAATATAATTTCAAATGAAATTGCGTATTTTATGTAACTCCATAACCACCCATCTAAGTTTTCAGAAAAACCGAGAAATTTACACGGGTACTCTTAAGTATATTATGTGTTCTTCCGACCCCGTCACCACATTCCTTACCACCACCAACACCTCCAAATCTAGGACATATTACTATTTTACAACCTTCATTCACAGTGATATGGGGGCGTCTTTCGCAGTCACACAAGGATTAAGAGTGTCCCGCAGCAATTTCCATTTCTTTCGCCACAACGACATGGAACATCTCGAAGAATTACTTATCGAACATCAAAAATGGGAAAAACAAGTAAGTCATCTTGATTTTTCTTTTGATAATATTCTCCCGATACAAGGCGGCGACCTGGCAGAAACGTTAGCACGCCGGGCGAAATGCTTAGCGGTATTTTGTCTGTCTTTACGTCTGTCTTTACGTTCTGAGTTCAAATTCTGCCGAGGTCGATTTTGTCTTTCATCCTTTCGGGGTCGATAGATTAAGTATTAGTTGCGTACTGGGGTCGATCTAACCGACTGGCCCCTTTCCCAAAAATTTCGGGCCTTGTGTCTAGAGTAGAAAAGAATATTCTCCCAATAGGAAGGCGGCAAGCTAGAAGAAACGTTAGCCCACCGGGCGATATGCTTAGCGGTATTGCGTCTGTCTTTAAGTTCAGACTTCAAATTCCGCCGAGGTCGACTTTGCCTTTCACCCTTTCAGGGTCGATAAATTAAGTACCAGTTGCGTACTGGGGTAAATCTGATCGACTGGCCCCCTCCCTCAAAATTTCGGACCTTGTGTCTAGAGTAGAAAATAATTTTCTCCCAATAGGGTCGAACGAAATGTTGTAATAATGATTTGTTTTATATCTTTTACATAGTGTTATGACAACAAATACTGTTAGTAGATTAACAGAATCGTTAGGGTCTCAGACAAATGCTTTAGAAATATTTAGTATAGTTCTTTATTCGTGCGAGGTTCAAACTTTACCAAGGTTAACTTTGCTTTTATCCCTTTGCCTGACCTATGTATCACATGTGATGCACAGGACGTATTTTATTAGACGAATAAAAGATACAAAAGTATATTAGACCAGAAAAATTATACAAATTGGAAGTAAATTGCTAATATCATTTATGCCCATTATCACTTTGTTATTAATCAAAATTCTAATCTTATGTTATCTAAATAACTAATCCTCACACAGAACCCGAAGAAGGCTAAAGTGACCAAAAAGTTAATTGTCGTCGAAGCGCTGTACCTCAACATTGGCGATATATGTCCTTTACCAAGAATTGTGGAATTGCGAGACATTTACAAAGTACGTGTGATTGTTGATGAAAGCTTTAGCTTCGGAATCCTGGGAAAAACAGGCCGTGGCATAACTGAACACTACGGACTCTCAGTAAGTCATAATTCCAATGTTTGCAACAAACCATCGAACATATATATTGAATAATCCTTTTTATAAATACACATTTAATTTTGCTCTGAAATAATACTGAGGTCATAAACTCAAGTAAGAAACAGTTTAACTCACTGAGCATGTGTTCTAACAATACTGGGGCGTAGTGAAACCGACACAGGTAAAAACAGCGCTCCTTCAGTTCTCAGTTTATAGATGACTATAAGCTTTCTCCATTAATTATTTCAGGGAAGGAATGAAACAATTTTTTTTTATTATTTAATGTAGGCGCAGGCATAGCTGTGTGGTTAAGAATCTCGCTTTGCAGTCACGAGGTTTCGGGTTCAATTCCACTGCACGGCACCTTGGGCCAGAGTTTTCTACTGCAGCCCTGAGTCCACCAATGCTTTGTGAATGAATTTAGTTGATGGAAACTGCGTGGAAACTTCTGATATACTTCAATAGTCTGAAGCTTACGAAAGCTATTTTAACCAATCAGAATGCAGCTTAGGCGTCAAAGTTTCATGAACGTCGTAACACAGTTGACACTGAACGTGCTTATTTGTAGAAACATTTTACCCAATCACAAACATCGATAGAGGATTCGGCTATAATCAGAATGTGAGAAATATTTGACACTACAAACCGTAGTGCCACCTTAAATATTTTAAATTTTATTTCATTCAAAAATATTTAAGGCGGGACTATGGTCTGTAGTATCAGATGTATCTCAACATCTGATTGTAGCCGAATCCTTTATCGGTGTCACTGATTGGTTAACAAGCTTCTATGAATAAGCGCGATCAATGTCAACTGTTACCACTTTCATCAAACCGTGATGCCGAAGTCGCAAGCTGATTGATTATGATAGTGTTCGTACGTTTCTACTGAGAGTCCAACATCCTAACCACCAGAACATGCACCTTCACGTTATCCAATCAAGGAAAACTTCCTACATCCTTGTCACAAGTTACGGAGGCATACTCTTCCTCCAGTGATTAAACTATATAAGAATAAGTTAACTTTCATCATTCCAGGATCGATTAAATAATACTCGTTGCATGAAGATTGATATACTCAACTGCACTTCTGTCCACAATATATAAGACCATGCGCCTTTGTTTGGCAGAACCGTTAGAAAATCGGACAAAACGGTTTGCTGCATTCGCTCCGTCTCTTTACGCTCTGAGTTCAAATGCCCCAGAGGTGTTACATTGTCTTTCATCCTACCGGGCAATAAACTACCAACCAAGTATTAGGGTTGATTTCATCGACTCAAGTACCCTCAAATTGTTATCCTTGTACCTAACCCAGAAACAATTATGGACAACGAGCTGGCAGACTCATTAGAACATCAGAAAAATGCTTTCCAGTATTATTTCCGGCTCTTCATGTTCTAATTTCAAATCCACCAAAGTCAACTTTGCTTCCATTTCTCTGGAGTCGATAAAATAATGTATCAAGGAATTACTGGAGTCGATAAAATAATGTATCAAGGAGTCGATGGTACCAACTAAATCCCTCCCTTAAAACTGCTGAGTATGTGCTTGGTTCCCTATGTTCTAAGTTCCAATCCCGAAAAGTCAACTTTGCCTTTCATCCAATCGAATTCGATGAAATAAAGAACCAATCAAATACTAGAATCAATGAAATCGACAAACTACATTCCTTCAAAACTGCTGGCCTTGTGCTTAAATTAGAAACAAAAATTTTTTTTTTCTTGTTGTTGATATGATTATTTATTTAATTATATATATTTTTATTATTATCACTGTAGATAGGAGATATTGACGTGTTCACAGCAGATCTCGAAAATACGTTCGCCAGTGTTGGAGGTCTTTCTGTCGGCAAGAAGTGGGTTTTGGATAAACAGGTATATGGAAATATTTCAATATTTTACAATCAAAAGGTGGCGAATTGGCAGAATCGTTAACATTCCGGGTTAAATGTTTAGCGGCATTTCGCCCGTCTGTGTGTTCTGGGTTCAAATTCCGTCGAGGCCGACTTTACCTTTCGGGGTCGATAAAATAAGTACCAGTTAAACACTGGGGTCAATTTAATTGACTTACCCCTACCCCCAAACTTGCTGAACTTGTGCCAAAATTTGAAATCAGTATTATACATACAAACATGAAAGTATGAAGGTAGAAGCGCCACAGCGCTACACTAAATGTCTTCATACCGTCGTCCCTCTCAATTTGGCTGTCTACCACTACATTTCATTATAAATCTTTTAAATCTGCAATGCTTAATTTATTCTTGTGTTATTACCCACAATATGTCTTTTTAAACCCAGTGTGGCTGTATGGTTTGGTAACCCGCTTTACAACTACATGGTTTCAGGTTCCCCTATTCCCCACCCCGCCTGTGCGGCGCTTTGAATAAATGTCTTCTACTGTAGCCCCAAGCCGACCAATGCGTTGTGAGTTAATTTGGTAGATGGAAACTGTGTGGAAGCCTGTCGTGTGAGTGTGCCATTGTGTCTGTGTTTATCTACCATCTATCACTTGACAACCGGTGTTGATTTGTTTACATTCCCGTAACTTAGCGGTTCCGCAAAAAGGAACGATACACTAAGTATTAAACTTTAAAATAAAAGGAAGAAAAAGAAGTACTGGGGTCGTTTGTTGAACTGAAATATTTCAAGGCAGTGACCCAAATGGCTGCAGTTCAATGACTGACCAACTCTTTAAGGCAGTGAATTAGCAGAGACATTCGAGTGTCGGATAGAATGCCTTTCCGTATTTTCCCACGCACTTTGCGCTTTGAGTTCAAATTCTACCAAGATCAACTCAATAAATTAACGTACAAATTCAGGGCAATTGATTGACTGAGGCATAAGAATATCAGATCAGATGCCTTGCAATATTTGTTCCGCCTCTTTGCGTTCTGAGTTCAAAAAGCAAGTAGTGAAAGCATCGGTGACAATTCAAAACTAACAAGGGGTAGGAGTGGACGAAGTCCTTTACTTCGTGAAACATATGAAGTAAGGATCCAGCTGGAGAGAAAAAGAAAAGATAGAACAAAGTTGAGAACAGCGGAGAAAAGTCGTCGGTGGCCTCTGTTCCACTGGGAGAGATGGGCTTAAGAAAGTAAATAACTCTGTTGCAAGAATTCCTGCAGAATTTCCGGACTGAGTGTAACTTTCTCCCTCTCTTCCTTCCACTGGTATCGGAGGCCCTGTACCGTGTCATGGACACTGCCTTTCCTCTCCTGACTAAAAGATTAAAAACAAACAAAGGGGCAAACACCCTGATAAGAGGCAAACACCCTGAAACTAGTCTGTAGATGCCAGACCAGCAAGGGACACAGGTTCACGTGTCACATAGCTAGCTAGAGGCGATGGCCTCTTGGAGCTAATCAACGGCAGCATTCGTCCTATTTTTCTGGACTGCCATGTTAGCTTGGCGATAACTATTAATATCCAGTACCGCTGCCTTAGACTCCTTTAGAGAGACCGAGAAATATTAATATTTCTATTTAAAAAAAATAAAAGTTAAGCTGCATTAAGGCGGTGAGCTGGCAGAATCATTAGCACCCCAGGCAAAATACGGGCATTTCGTCCGTTTTACGATCTGAGTTCAAATGCTACCGAGGTCAACTTTGCCTTTCATCCTTTCGGAGTCGATGAAGTAAGTACCAGTTGAGAACTGGTGCCAAAATTTGAAACCAATATTAAAGCTCAAATTTAATTCAAACTATAATGAATATATATATAGATATTGAGAGAGAAAGTCGTCAGAATTTTGGAAAAAAATTCCTTTTATTTCTTCATTATTATTAGCGCTTTCGTTCCTCTCTAGGACTTGTCAAATACAATTTTGTTAATGTACAGACAGCTAGTTCATTTATATAAAACAGATGGTTTTTGGGGTGGGGTTGTTTAGAAGAGAACAAGCTGTTTGTACCTTCACAAAATTGTATTTGACAACTTCTAGAGAGGAACGAAAACGCTAATTATTATTAGTTCATTGCATTGCATTTTCAAACCTTCTTTCGTATATATTTTCACTCGTGTGGTACCTTACAACTTTACTTTGTTATATATATATATATATATATATATATATATATACTAGCAGAAATACCCGGCTTTGCCCGGGTTAAAGAGAATAATGAAATCAAAAAAGGCCGTCTAGACTACGCAACCCTCAACTGTTAGTAGGTACGATACCATATTTCTACATTAATAACTCTCCAATGCATGCCAGCATGGAACATAGACATTAAGTGGAATGCCAGTCTCTCATCTAGGAGGGCCTTGAAATCAATGTTACCAACTGGGGACTATGTGTGTCGCAGTGATAATAAAAAGACCCAAAGGAGGTCTGCAACGAAATAATTTTACTCAACACTTTGCAAGTGAATCAGTGGAGGCAAAGATGCGTCTCATTTACTTGACAATTTATGCACCACATTGCAGAAATCACAATGTAAGTATATCTGAAAGGGTAGTCTTACACTGTTGTACCGTTGAATTACAAATAATGCTCATTTGTTATGTTCGGGTTAAAATTTCATCAACATCAAAAATATATGAATTTTCATGGGAGTTATGGCCGTTATACATAGAATATAATTTCCAAATTTCATAAAGATCCGTTCAGTAGTTTTGACGTAGTTTTGGATAAGAAAACAAATGACTAATGTGTGTGTTTGTGTGCATGTGTTTGTGTGTGATGGGTGTATATATGTATAGATATCTGTATACATGTATATATATGTATATATGTGTACATAATACATGTACATCTATATATATACATCTACACATATGTATACATATACATGTATGCATATAGATCTATATCTATATCTATATATGCATATACGTGTACATATACATGTATATGTATACATATACATCTCTTTCTCTCTCTTTCTCTCTTTCTCTCTCTCTGAAAGTATCTGTAATTACAGTATCGAAATGTGATTGTTTCAGTTAGTGGAATAACGTGTACATATACATCTATATGTATACATATACATCTCTCTCTCTCTCTCTCTCTCTCTCTCTCTCTCTCTCTCTCTCTCTCTATCTCTCTTTCTCTCTTTCTCTCTCTCTCTGAAAGTATCTGTCATTACAGTATCGAAATGTGATTGTTTCAGTTAGTAGAATAGTTTCATTTTTAAAGTGAAAGTATTTGACATGAGTGCTTTTGTTTCACTTTTGACACGTAATACTTAAATAGTGGAGGAGATATTATGTTGCCGTGGGCTCGAACTCTGCAAGAAGTTAAATTTTTTTGTGATTAAAACACAACTGGAACCCTAAGTAAGGCATCTGTAAAATTTGAATGAAATTGGTTGCGTAGTTCTCGAGTTTTAGGGATTCACACAGACAGACAGACAGACAGACAGACAGACAGACAGACAGACAGACAGACAGACATTCTCATTTATATATATATATATATATATATATATATATATATATATATATATAAACAATATATGAGTATATGCATATATATGTACATGTATGTATATACGTTCATCCACATGTACATATAGATACATAACTGGGTACATGACGTGGCAAAAGAACAAGGACAAAAATGGTAAACAAGGTGCAACAGACAAGCAGGCCACCATTAAAACTCCGGCGTTTCGAAGAAATATGTATGTATGTATGTATGTATACAAATATATAAAAAGGCTACACTCATTATTATATTAGGGGATGTTACAATTTTATTTTTTAAAAAAAGGATTATTGCCATTGAGTTTTTTATATTTTATCGTATTTTATTTTGTTATTCATTTTCCAGAGAATGGGAAGTCTCGGTTATGCTTATTCTGCTTCACAACCTCCGTTGTGTGTTGGGGCCATCATACAAGTGATCAATATTTTAGAGGAGAGTAGCGGTAAGTTGTTTCACAGATATTTGATGAGAAGCGAATGGAGAATCTCAATCTTAGATCGAAGTCTGCATTTTATTTCATTTTTATATAATTTAATTAGTGGAGGAAATGCAGTACCCAGAACCCCTTCAAGGACCGCTAATAACGCTGATTGCAAAGAGGAAGTTATCCTCAGACCAGCCAGAATGCTTGCAACAGTTTGTATTTCGTTAAAGACGCCCAATGGTCGTGTTAATTAAGTGACGGACTAAGTTTACTGCACATGTACTGAAGCTGTCATTCGGGCAAGTTTCCATAGTTTCCTATTTCTTTACTTCCCACAACGGGGCTACACACAGAGGGGACAAACAAGGGCAAGTTTCCATAGTTTCCGCCGACTAAATTCCACTCACCAGGCTTTGGTCGACCCCTGGCTATGGTAGAAGATGCTTGCCCAAGTTACCGCACAGTAAAATTTAACCCGAAACTAATTTGTCGGGAAGTGAACTTCTTAAAACAATACATACTTCTCTACCTGTCTGGTACAACCTGTGTGTGTGTGTGTGTGTGTGTGTGTGTGTGTGTGTTACAAAAAATGTAATGAACTTTGTGACAACTCATTAAGTTATGTTTGTTACAATCATGGCTACGATGTGTATTACATAGATGAATGTTACAATGTATGTTACATGCTAAATTCTTTAATACAATCATGTTTATGCCATGCTATATCTGATAATTGCACCTAATGCTATGAGCTGACGAGGGAGCTTCTACTCGATTACACAACTTGCAAGAAGTAGCAGCCAAATCTCCTTTAAATCACGATATTTTAAAGATATTTTTAAAATGACATGATTGCCATGGCTAGATTAACTTTAATTATAGTTAGGTCGATCATGGCTGACTTGAAGCTAAAGAACAACATCTTATGTTACAATGCATAAAGTGAAGTATCTTATAACCTATTCTGACATAAGTAACCAGTTTATATGACAAATCGTGCCACAATATTGGTTTCAAATTTTGGCACAAGGCCAGCAGTTTTGGGGAGGAGCTAAGTCTATTAAATCAATCCCAGTGTTCAACTGATAATTATTTTATCGACCCCAGTGTTCAACTGGTACTTATTTTATCAACCCCGAACGGATGAAAAGCAAGGTTGATCCCGGCGGAACTTGAATTCTGAACACAAAGACTAGTGAAATGCCGCTAAGTATTTTGTTCGGTGTGCTAACGATTCTGCCAGCTCGCCACCTTGACTTTATAGGTAATATTAAAATCAATGATAGATACACCCGATGGTACATTCGATGTTACACTCCATGATGTGATACAGACCAATAAGCTGGCAGAATTATTAGAGCGTCGGACAAAATGCTCAGTGGTTTGCTTCCAGCTCTGAATTCAAATTCTGCTGATGTGAACTATACCTTTCATCATTTCAGGGTCGATAAAACAGAGTATCAGTTAAGCAATGGGGTATATTTAATCCACTTGTCCAACTCCACAGAATTTCAGGCCTAGTGCCTATATTAGAACCTAAGCCGGCGGGACCGGCAAAATCGTTAGCGATTCAGACAAAATGCTCAACGGTATTTTTTCCGGCGTTTTATATTCCAAGCTCAAATTCCACTGAGGCTGACTTTTCTTTCATTGTTTCGGGGGTCGATAAAATAAAGTAACAGCCAAGGACTGGGGTTGATGTAATCGACTATTTCACTCCCTTAAAATTGCTGGCCTTATGCCAAAGTTTAAGACTCATATTTCTGCGCATAATTGCTGCCTGAATTACACTCACCATTCTTTGAGTCACGTCATAACAAAATGAGACGGTTTGACACAGCCGACTAAACTTTCAGCCTGTTTTGACGGCTGTGCTTTTTGACGCTGGAGGCACACGCGCACGCTCAGAAATGTACACATACAGATAGAAAGAATGAGAGAGCAAAAGAAAGAAGGAAAGAAAGAAAGGCATCACAATTTATTAATTGAACACGATTTACATAAACAGTTCCCCTCTCCTCATTAACATCAATGAAAATTCGCTCAGGTATATAAACAGAGAGCGGGTAAGAGGAAAGAAAGGTGGGATGGAACGAGAAACACATTAAAACGTCTGATGACAAATAAGTTAGCATCGAGCCCGCAGCGCCAAAAAAGGCGGCGACAAAACGGCTGTGCAAAAATGTCTCATATCACGTTATAACTTATATCTTGTCCCTGCATTAGAGATCGTCTTACAACTCTTGTTACAGCTCATAATACACTGTATGTTACAGCCGACTATAGCAGGCCATGATTAGATTATGTAACATGATAAAAACTATACTTATATAGCACGTATTAAAACATATATGACATCTTAAACTAACGCTACAGCATGACCAATGTTCCATCGTATTTAGTCATAGAATTATCAAAGTCATAACTCTGTTACTATATGTTACAGCATACATCACAGGCTATGTAACTGCTACTTTCTGTTGCAGAATTTGTAACAGAATGTCGCCAAACTTGCGAAATGGTTCAAGAAAAACTTTCTGAGTAAGTTTTCTTATTTATTACTTAATGAACATCACAACTCATTAGTCATCACCCATCATCGAGGACATTCACTATATGCTCGCTTAAAAGACAAAAAAAGATTGTAGACAGTGAAAATACGTCACGCGTAAGAGGCACAGAGGAGTGGATGGGAACCTACGTGTATCACTTGCTAGAAATAGCAGCCAAGTTCCCTCAAATCACACTTTGCAGCCTTAAATGGAAGGATACAAAACGACCGGATAGTCACAGCTGAGACACCTTTGACAATAAGGTCTGCTCGATTAGGGCTGACATTGGGTTAAACAACTTCAATAACGACGACGGCAACAAAGCTATGCATTACAATACTGCTCATACATCATGAACGGTGAATTTAACATACACACACACACACACACACTCACACACACACACTCACACACACTCACTCACACACACATGCGTACATTCATATGAAACATGCAGGTACAAATGCTCCTTGGGATATTATATGCAAAAGAATAACAACGACGACCAGACAGACAAAATTATAGTCACGTTTAGAATTCGCAATACGTTGTCATCGTCGTCCTCCACGTCTGCAAATGGATGACTCAATTCACTTTACGCCAACATTATAAATTTGACGATTTGAAGGGAGCTATCCGAGTGGAAGTCGCGATTCGGAAGTCGAGCAGAGCGATTCGGACTCTGTATCAAAGCTTGTCTGACGCGTTCCGCATTTTCCGGGGTCTGTGCCGTTCATGGCGCCCCGAACAGTCTCCTACTCATTAGTGTACCTCGTGTACAAAGTGCATTCACCCAACGTAAGATTGTGTTACGGGTGGGAACAGCCTGATTTCGGTGAATGTTGAAGTGGCGCCGAAACTCACGCTGAACTACTGTGATAGACTTGTTATTCTTCACGTAACTGTCGTTGGCATACACGCGATGCTCTATCGTCCACAGCGCCATGACTTCAACTAAAAAGACAAAAAAAAACTGCTAAGACACCACGGACCGGATGGTACCTGTCGGATATATGTCCTTCCCACTGAGGCTGAATAATAGCTATTTCAAAAACGTTCGGACTCTCTGCCCCACTCTGTATTAAAGACAATGGCTGTCAGCAATGTCCGTGCTAAAATATAAAGCCAATAATATTTTGACAACACCACTAAGGCTGACTCTCACCTATAATGCCAAGCGGTCAAGATAGCAGCAAGAGCAAGATCTCCAGCTTTGCAATGAGGCGGTTCGAAATTTTCTTTCTCGTAGAGAGAAATGAAGCCGCAAGTTTTCCTTCTCTGAGAGAGATATCAAACAAAAAAGTCAAGGAGTATCTCATCCCCAGCTGTCGGATACCCATTGAGCCTACAGAGTTCATCACTCCTTTAACAGTATTTATTTTTCATCCTGCTGCGTGTTCATCGAAATCTACCCTCTTTACCAAGCAGGCCTGGTAGGGTTATCAGTATAGTCCCCGACTGCTCGACCATGCAACAGGTAGTACTGGGTTACACGTCACCAGCAGCACAAAGAGTGACCTGACATAAGATGTGTGTGTGTGTGTGTGTGTGTGTAGGCGCGTGGCTTATTGTTTAAGGAGTCAGCATCATGACCGTAAGATTGTGGTTTCGATTCCTGAACTGGGCGACGCGTTGTTCTTGAGCAAAACACTTCATTTCACGTTGCTCCAGTCCACTCAGCTGACAAAAATGAGTAACGCTGCGATGGACTAGCGTCCCGTCCAGCTGGGGAACACATACGCCATTGAAACCGGGAAACCGGGCCCATGAACCTGGCTAGACTTTAAAATGGCGCATTTATTATATATATATATATATATATATATATATATATATATATATATGATGGCTGCAAACTCGTGTTCGAGTATTGTCATCGCCTGATCGAAAGTCCCGTACATGCGAAAGCTACGACCAGCCATTTTTGTGATGGGTCTTACTTCTTTTTCAAGCGATGCCTATGCATGATCATTTTTTTATTGTGGGGAAAGGATTTGCACATATCCAATCGCACTCTCTCAACATGGACAACATAAACTCGAAAAGCAGAACTAACTAGTCTACATCATTGAATATTGTCAGTGTCGCATGTTTTCTCTCAGAGTTTCCCCTCTCCTAGAGAGATGTTGTCACAACAACAGAGGGGCCTCCCACTCATAGTGGACCAACTGCGCGCCTGGACACCAACCTAGGTTTTTCCACGTCCCCCCGCACTCACATACATGCATATATACACATGTACACATATTGTTGGATGGCAATTGACTGTTCATGAGTTCCTCTGCCGTTTAACAGGTCTTATTTTTCGTCCTGCAAGGTGTACACTCGCACACATCACACACACACACATTCATGTATGTATGAAAGAATTTTGAAGGGCGAATAAAGTATGCGAGTATTTGTTCGTCAGAATGTATATATATATATATCTATAATGCATGTTTGTCTATTTTTAGTATTGATGGTTTGAGACTAGGCGGTTTACCAATATCTCCTGTGAAACATCTCTACCTCTCCAAATCTTCAGGTGACAGACGGACAGACTATGATCTTTTACAACGGATTGTCGTATTTGTAAGTATGGAGGTCTCCTTGATTATTTTTGTTTACTATGAGGAAGACAGGAGATGTGATGTTCGGCCGCTAAGGCTCCTCTCATCAAAAAAAGTCTTCTTTGCGGTCCCTAGGATTCCATTTAAACTTACCGTTTGCCGACACAGGACCATTCCTAGTTTTTTCGGTTTCTATAGTTTCACGTTGGTTTTTTTTTTTTAGTTGACCACCTCAAACATAAATCTATCACCCCCACCCCACCCCCGCTAATATTAGTTTCAAATTTTGGCACAAGACCAGCAGGTTCGAGGGCGGAGATAAGTCGATCACATCGAATCCCAGTCCTCAGCTGCTACTTATTCTATCGAGCCCGAAAGGTTGAAAGGCAAAGTCGACCTCGGCAGAATTTGAACTCAGAACGTAAAGACGGACGAAATGCCGCTAAGCATTTTTCCGGCGTTCTAACGATTCTGCCAGCTTGCCTTTTTCACTACCGCTAATATTAACAAATGTTGTTGGCCCTCCGTCGCTTACGACGACGAGGGTTCCAGTTGATCCGATCAACGGAACAGCCTGCTCATGAAATTAACGTGTAAGTGGCTGAGCGCTCCACAGACATGTGTACCTTTAACGTAGTTCTCGGGGATATTCAGCGTGGCACAGTGTGACAAGGCTGACCCTTTGAATTACAGGCACAACAGAAACAGGAAGTAAGAGTGAGAGAAAGTTGTGGTGAAAGAGTACAGCAGGGTTCGCCACCATCCCCTGCCGGAGCCTCGTGGAGCTTTAGGTGTTTTCACTCAATAAACACTCACAACGCCCGGTCTGGGAATCGAAACCGCGATCCTATGACCGCGAGTCCGCTGCCCTAACCGCTGGGCCATTGCGCCTCCACAATATTAACAAATGATAAACTGACAAACCAAACCTATGAGTGAGCCTCTACATCAGTTGTTCCCAACCATTTTTTTTTTCATTTATGGACCCCTTTGATTATTATTTTGCTCTGATGGACCCCCATCGTCACTCGAAGTTTAAAAACGAGTATTATAAATACTTCTTTCAAAATTCCTGTTTTGTTTTTCACGCATTAACTTGTGTAGGCTGAACTACGTGAAACGTTAGAGAAAGAAATCTTGCTGTTCCTTGCTGTAAATACATCTAAATCAAAACTTTATCGTAGACACTTAATATACTACTATGAATCCCTAATTTAATCTTTTGCATGAATGGACCCTAAAAATCTTATATGGATCCCCAGGAGTCATATGGATCCCCAGGAGTCATATGGATCCCCAGGAGTCATATGGATCCCGGTTGTGTACCACTACTCTACATAGTCACCCAACCGGTTAGAAATAACATACAAATCTCTATAAGAAATACACACACACGTGCGCACACCCTACTGTCTTAAAAAGGAGACATATTGAATAATTAGTCCTTGATACACCATGTATCAAAACAAGAGATGGTCGTTGGTGGAACGCTTTAAGATATAGATCTATACTGTTTGAGCTGATCTTAGACTAACCAACAGAAGAATAGACTAACGAACCGATGGTAGAACCACTGTATTATCGCTGAACCTGCTAGAAATAGATGCAAAATCTCCATCAAAATCTCATCCATTGTCTGTAAAAAAGGAATGAAGGACAGATTGGAGCAATATAGTTTTGTATACATCATCTCTGGTAAGAAGGTGAGATAGCCACGGTTGGTACTCATTTACAGTTGGGAATTGTAACATCTGGTGGTACCTAGTTATAACTACGGATTCTGTCACCAACTTACAACTAATCGGCTTCGGTCAATGAGTGTTAAATTGCCTTAGCCATGAACACAATGCAACGCTGGTGACAGGATACGAACTGCCTGCTTTTGATAAACCATTAGCTCAATTATCTGCTTTTGTTCGGTCATTGAGAGTTAAGTTGACTTGACCACAAATTACAGTGCTGGTGACAGGATGCGAACCGCCTACCTTTGAGCTGGTTGTTTGATAAGCCAATTGGCTCAATTATCTGCTTCTATGATGAATAATTTACAAGAACAATGTTTTACTAAAAAATCGCTAACTTTTATTCACGAATTCTAAGTTTTTTTTTTCCCCTCGTATTTTTTTTTTTATTAGAGACTTCCTTTCCTATCTGCAGAATATTTTCATTGACCCATGCAATTCGATATTAGTTCTATTGCTATCCAGTGATTTAGTAGTTCCTGTTGTCCGACACCAAATTTTTAGCGTTATTCTAGGTTGGAAAAATCTCACTTCATCTACATTACCAATATGTTGGTAAAAGCATGATCACCACATTCGCACTTTTCCTTCAAAGTTAATACAATTAATGGATCTATTTTAAAACGGGGGCCACATTTTTCATTAATGTTTTACGTAGTGTTTTTGGTACGGAAAGACTTTCAAACTTCGTATACTTATCTATTTTGTGTTATAGAACAGAAAAATATTTTTGTATTCGAATTTATTTCATGTAAAAAATTGTCTTATTTCGATAATTTCAACCAATCACTGACAAGTATTCAGTTGTTTACATTTACTCCTTTGGCTGATTAAGCGATGTAAAGCGTATTTAATCTCCATACCTTCGTTTTATTTGCTTTTTTCATTTTAAATTTGCTTTAACCCTAACCCTAACCATAGGGTTAGGGTTAGGGTTAATTGTTTCAGAATCGTTTGTTTATGTAGTCGGCACTTAATGTATATCGGTTGAATGGACGTCAGTGATTGGTTGAAATTACAGAAATACGACAACTTTAACATGGAATAACTTATGGATTTCTTTTTTTTTTAAGAAGACTAAGAGAAAAAGATGTTTTATATGACACATTCTACCAGTGTTCCAAGTTTCAAAGTGTTTCGTTAATGAAAAATGTGGCCCCCGTTTTAAAAAAGATCCCAATTAATTACTGCACGCTGATAAATATCGCGATATAATAAATGATCCTCTACCTGGTTGTTCGACATACTAGAAATAACAGCCAAATCATCATCAGCTCACACCCAAGCGATTTCAGAAAAGACAGACTGCATAATCTTCGTTGTTCTGGACATACAAAACGGTGGGATGACCATCGAACATCTTTGATCATTAGTTTGCTCCACAAGGGGATAAACAGCAAAGTGCCACCCGTTATGAATATTAGCAGAAGATCCAAGCTTTCATAGATTGAAGAATACGTATTGTAGCAGTGGGCTCCTGTAAAATTAAGTCACTGAAGCAGTTTCGATTTCCAGGCAAAGCTATTTAACAATTTGTGTGGGAATTTTTTTCCAAAGATGCATGAACAAAATTACCTGTTTCTCATCACTCGTTGATGGATACTAAGAGCCAATACCTACATGATTACAATTCAAGAGGAAGTTTAACTGCGTCGATCTTACCATTCTCGGTTGGTTTGCGACGACAATGAATAAAATCCCTTCCGCTTTAACAACTGAAAAAAAAAGCAGCCTATAAACGATAATTCCTTCACTGTATATGCGTGAATTAAGAACCTTCTGCAACAACCTCAAATAGATCAGAACCTTGTGAGTGGTAGATGGACACCGTTCTCTGAACTGTATTATAATACTTAACTTGACATCGATGCGATCTCGTTTCAGTCGTCTTTGACTAATGAGTGAAATTTCATTTTTGTGATGAAAACTCAATAACAGAAATAATAGAAAATTTAAGTGTGTCCAATGAGCTGGCGTTAAGATGTGATCAACCAATCAGCGGTCTATGGTTGCCTATATAGTGTCTGCAGTTTCTAACAAGCAACTAGATAGTTTTGTATATTTTTCAGCAAGTGTAGGGCGATTCCAACTCGTGATACAAACACTTAGGACGGGATCAAACCGTAACAGAAATTTTCAACTGTGTTTAAGTCAGATCAAACATTTTAATGTGTAACGACGATTTTGCCGCTTTGGTTGTTGACAATGGATCAGGTATTTCCAAAGCTGGATTTGCAGGAAATGATTCGCCTAGTGCTGTATTTTCCTCCATCGTTGGTAGACCAAGACATCAAAGTACCATGGTCGGTATGGCTCACAAAGACTTTTACGTTGGAAACGAAGCCCAGAACAAAAGAGGCATCCTTTCTTTGAAATACCCCATTGAGCATGGTATTGTTACCAACTGGGATGATATGGAGAAAATCTGGGAATATACCTTCTACAATGAGCTCCATGTTTCTCCCGAAGACCATCCTATTCTCCTCACAGAATCCCCTCTTAATCCTAAAGTCAACAGAGAAAAGATGACAGCGATCATGTTCGAGACCTTCAACGCTCCTGCAATGTATGTTGCAATTCAATCTGTGTTGTCTCTGTATGCTTCTGGTCGGACCCTAGGTACTGTTATTGACTCAGGCGATGGAGTCACGCACACGGTTCCCATCTATGAAGGTTATGGCCTTCCCCATGCTATGCACCGTTTGAATTTGGCTGGCCATGATCTTAATGATTACCTCCAAATGATAATTACTGAGCGTGGTTACTCATTCACCACATCTGCCGAGAGAGAAATTGTTCGTGATGTCAAGGAGAAATTATGTTATGTTGCAGCTGACTTCGAAGAGGAGCTGGTTGCTGCTGCCTCTTTCTCTTCCCGTGAAAATATCTACGAATTACCTGATGGTCAAATTATCACCATTGGTAATGAAAGGTTTAGGTGTCCAGAATCTCTATTTCAACCTTCCTTTCTGAGTATGGAATCCGATGGCATCCATGAGATCACATACGATTCCATTATGAAATGCGATGTTGATATCAGGAAAGATTTGTTCGCCAACATTGTCTTGTCTGGAGGTACCACTATGTTTCCGGGCATTGCCGAAAGAATGCATAAAGAAATCACTTCCTTGGCTCTTGGAAACACGAAAGTCAAAATTGTTGCTCCCCCAGCACGAAAATATTCCGCCTGGATAGGCGGCTCTATCTTAGCTTCCTTCTCTTCTTTCCAGCGAATGTGTATTGACAAGGAAGAATATGTTGATTCTGGACCGTCTATTGTCCACCGCAAATGTTTCTAGGAAGTTTTTCTTTTTAGCCCTTTGCAACAACAAAATCGCAGAGTAAAATTTGAAAAGTATGGATTTCATTGATTGCATGCTTTGTTGCCATAGACACAATAACAAAGCTCACTCTGTGTGTGTGTGTGTGTGTGTGTGTGTGTGTGTGTGTGTGTGTGTGTGTGTGTGTGTGTGTGTGTGTGTGTGTGTGTGTGTGTGTGTGTGTGCGTGTGTGTAATCATTTTATATCAGAAAAAAGACTGGTTAGTAATTTCGGAAAGCAACTCTAAATGTACAAGAATAAGTTGGTAACATGGAACATATATCTGGTACGAAGGTTGTATGTCTCTTGAAAACTAGACTAAGTTAAAAATTTGGAAAAATTACTTTTAAATGACTTAATTTGTACTTTACGAAAAAGGACTATAAACGCATAGCAACCAAGATAATGAAAATTAATTGTAAAACCACTGTTAATTGAAAAACCAACAGAAACACTGAATACTTGAACTCCACTATATTGGTGATTTTGATTTAGTTTAATTGTAAAACAGAAAGAATTTGCGCTGTAACGCAAATTTGATTGCAGCGAGGTTTCATGACACCTAGTGAAATGTCACAACAATTTAATCGTCTTTTTTTTAGTCCATCTGGCCTTTTAGGTACATTTAGAGGGTAGCAACTTTTGCAAACATTCCGACTAAGACTCTGGACGGATAATTCTCCTTCCAAAGTCCAACGAAATTTCAAAAGGTTTATAGACAATATTGAATGTGTATTTTTTAAATGCGTAGCTTAAGTCAACTATAGACAGTTTCCCCTCCTCGAAACTTTTAATGTGTTTACGCTTTTCAGTTGTACACTTTTGGGTTTGTTATATAAACTTATAAAAGGGCAACAAACTCCAGGATTACCCTTGGAGGTACAAATTTAAGCTACGCTACTGTAATTATATGTGCGTGGCCTCCTTCGGTTCTGAGTCACTACGGTTTTTCTGAGCTTTGGAATTTCTTTCCAAGGCGCTATTCTGAGCAAGGTATTTCTCAAAAAGGACAAGTAGTTGCCCCAGCATGGAAGTGTTCCCTCCCCCATTGAACCGACGAAGTGCAATGGAAAAGCAAGGCCGATAAAGTTTGACACTTGCATCGTCACAAGAATTGTCTTCAAAACGAAAAGCTACGGTATGGCATCTTGTCCAACGTCCTAACAGTGCTACCAATACATCACCTTCGATAGGTACATTTTTATCGATCCCTGAAAGACAAAATTGGTTTCGGTGGGATTTGAAATCTGAGCGCACAGAACCTAAAGAAATATCGCGAGGCATTCTATCTGATGCTCTGACGATTCAACCAATTCTGATATACACTCATGCACACACACGCACATCAGTGTATGTGTGTCCCCATCCGTTTAGAGTTAACTGTCACCTGTGCACCTACTAGTGAAATTCGGAGTAGCAAGTGACTGACTCGATCAAAATAAAAAAAAATATATATAACACATCCAAATAAATTCTCTGTTGCAGCGATATTAATGAGTGAATTTTTAAGATATTTTATCGTAGATTTTTTTTTTCTTTTATACGGTTGGCCGTGAGCATTTCACGTAGAAAAAATAATAAATTTTATTCCGGCCACAAGGGCCAAACAGAGGGGACAATACAAAAGTGAATACAGGGTCGGGGAGCGAATGCAATAACAAAGATGAAATTTTTTTTTAAAAAAAGGAGAAAGAAATCGGGTCTTTTTCATTTTAATCACTCCATTGATGCTTGTTTTAGTGTTTTCTTTGAACGTATTGGTTTAATTCTGCTAATTAATACAAGAAAGTTTTCTTTTCTTTTCTTTTTTTTTTTTTTTTTTTTTGAAACAGTTAATTCAGGTTTCAGATTCGAGAGGAAGTAGTTTTAAACCAAAGAAATGCGTTGGAATGCATTCGGATAACCTCAGTTTCTAATTAAGAGTACTTAGGGAGATTCTAAGGGTCATTTATCAAGTTACGTATTATGTATGTATTATAGTGTGTGGAATAATTAACAGTCGACAACTGAGGAGGGGTTAGACTTCTTGTGGTATTTTGTCCCGTACTTGTCTCTCATGTGTTTACATGTTATTCACTTGTTGGTGATGTGTCCTATACTTGATGTATTTTATTATTATCACTATTATTAAAGGCAGCTGATGAAGAATTAATCCAAGTGGCTATTTGTTTTTCTATGTGTTCGTTCCGTTGTCTGTAGTTCATTTTTCTAACGTCCTGTACCCGAAAATATGCATCTATATACACATGTAGATGTAAGTATGTACATATATGAGTGTATACATGCTTATATATCCATTGTATTATTTATATATATATATATATATATATATATATATATATATATATATACACACACACACACACACACACACACACACACACACACACACACACACACACACACACACACACACAGGGAGCAGTCATGGCTCTGCGAGTAAGAGTCTTATTTGCGACCATTTGATTTCGGTTTCAATCCCATTACACGGCACATGGGAAGCCCTGAGCCGACCAATGTCTTATGATGAATTTTGTGAGCAGAAACTATATGCGTGTGTAGTGTTATACACAGCCACGCCTCAAGAAAGTAAATCAGTTGCCGCATACCGAAATAGTTTGTTTACGCCTCCGTAATTTAATGGTTTGACAAGAGTGATCAATAGAATAAGTACCAGGCTTTAAAAAAAATCCTGATATCAATTTGTTCGACTAAAAACCCTTCTAGGCGGTGCCTCGTCATGTCTACCACTCCCGTAAGGCGAGCTGATACAAGTTTTCTCGCTTGTCTAACACTTCCAGGTATTTTAACACCAGGCGAATTGATGAGAATATATTCTTACGCCTATAAACCGCAGTCTGCCCACGAACTGGCAAAACGCATACCTAGTGTATGTGTGTTCGATACTGTTTATAAAATATATATATAAACGTTGGATCGTGTCAAATAATCGAATGTGTGAAATGTTCAATACATGTTGTAGATTATATGGATTATCGAGACAATGTTTAACTTGTAACTCGAACTTCGCACGTCAACGATCCTAAGTGGTGTTGACGACTGAAGATTGCAGTAGTCTGAATTGAAACTCCAGTCACGAAATAAGCATTTATTTTCAATAACTCCTGTCAACTTACTATGTTCCATTAGTAACCATTCATAACATACTCTAAGAATCTATTTTGTTCTTTTGCAGGCTAAGAACGAAGGTGTAGCACTTGTCGTCACGGAATATCTGAATGACATGGAATGGTATCTTCCAGAGCCAAGGTGAGATGTATGATCATAGACTTCATTTGAATAATATATGTCTCGTTTGAATCGTATTCAAAAAGAAACAAATGTGAAGTATCGTTAAGGACTATGAAATATGAAAAATATAAAAGTTATATATAAGAATTCAGTGGCGAACAAGCTATGAAAATTGTTATTCGGAACAATTATTCAATTAGTAACGTTGGAACGTGGCGAATTCGGATAAGTTCCTACACCGAGCTGAGACGAAGCTCAAACATTTTTCGTCTCTGGGCGTCATGCAAGCTGTTCTCAGGTACTTTTTTTTTTTCGACGAAGACCACCACAAGTTTCCTCGAGGACGGGTTTATTGTTTACTCTTTAAAATGATCGTCTTTATATATAATTTAAAACTAAAAACCATGAAGGTCTTTGAAAATAATTAATTCAGTAAATTAAAAGTGATATGTAGCATATATTGATGGGACGTCAGAGATATATTAATGATTTCGAGAATTGCACAGCTATGGCTGTGCGGTGAGAAACTTGCTTTGCAGCCACGTTGATTCGGATTCAGTCTCACTGTGCTGCACCTGCAGTTCGTATCTTCTTCTACAGCTCCGGGCCGACCAATGCCTTGTGAGTGAATTTGGTGGAGAGAAACTGTGGAAACCCGTTCTATTTGTGTTTGTGAAGGCGCATTGCTTAATGATTAGGGTCTTCTGCTCAGGATCTCATGGTCGTGAGTTAGATTCCCGACGGCATTTTGTTTGCAAGGCACTTCATTTCGCATTGCCCCAGTCCACTCAGCTGGCAAAACGAGGCCCTGTAACACTGTTTCACGCTGAATCTCCCTGAGTACTGCATTAAAAGCACCCGTGTCTGTGGAATGCTCAACCACTTGCACATTAATTTTAAGAGAGAGGTTGTTCCAGTGATCGGATCAACTGGAACCCTTGTCGTTGTAACCGAAGGAGTGCCATTGTTTGTATGTATTCGTATAAACCTTCTCCCCATTTTCTAACCGGTTGTTAGTTTATTATTCGCAATCCAGTAAAAGAGATCAATTGAATAAGTATCAAGCTTGAAAAATAAGTACTGGGGTCTGTTTGTTCGACTAACCCCTTCAGGGTGGAGCCACAACGTAGTTGCAATCCAATGACTGAAACATGTAAAAGATTAATAAAAAAAAATTCCTCTTTGTATTTAGCTTGTCCAAAACATTATCTTGTTCATACGCTACTTTTTTAAACTCACATTAGTAAATTCCTTTATGACTGAGAACGAATAAGGTTAAGTAGTATGTTTAAGTGTGGGATATTTCATTTAACTAAACTAATTTTTTTATTGGTTTCGTAATTTGTTACACGGCCAACAGTTTGGGGGAAATGGGTAAGTTGGTTAGACCTCAGTGCTCAACTAATACTTATTTTATCGACCCTCGAAAGGATGATGAAAGGTGAAGTCGACCTTGGCGGAATTTGAACTCAGAATGTAAAGAAGGACGAATGCAACTAAGCCCGGCGTGCTAACGATTGTGCAAGCTCGTCTCTTTAACTAACTTTTCTATTAAAATTAATATTATTTGCAATGATTTACGAGATGTGCAGTGTGATTTAAACAATAAAGTACACAGACATCAATACAAGTCAGATTAATTCGTCACCACTGTTGTTCAAAGCCGTTTTAAGGTCGCTCGGTAGCCTCATGGGTCTACATACCCGATTCTGATTATGTATGCTTTCCCCAGAGCATCGGTTTTCCAAGGGGTCTTTAATGCTACAAAGACAGCCCTGCTGCTGTTGTTCATGAGAAGTTTCTTATTTGCCCAAGAAAGGAAATAAAAATTGTCTCTTCACTTTTTAAGCCAAACTAGAAACTAGTTTCATTGAAGTGTCTAATCCTAGGTTGTCCTCGATGTTGAGGTCAACTTTGTTGTTACTTACTCCCAGTTAGGCTCTGATCGAGTAGACCTATGATCAAAGACGTCCCATCCATGGCCAATACTTTGGAGTTATTTCATATCCAGGACGACATTATTCAATGTGTCCGTCTGTTTTAGAAACAGTAGTTTCATGTAAGGGAAAATATGCTGCTATTTCTACTTATGAGAAACATTTGACATGATGGGTTGATATCGTAGAAATAGCAGCTAAATTTCTCTAAAAGTAACCTTACTGGCTAAAACAAGAATACATTGCATAATATATGTATTCTAAAAACAACAACAAAAAAAGAGGTGATCATGATTAGGACGTGTTTCATCTGCAGACCACCACCTGTAGATCAAGGATTATCTCAGACTAGACAGTAATATATATTTCGTTTAGTGAATCCTGAGATATCCAAATATTAATTTCGTAGAGAACACAGAAAAAAAACAGGATGGAAAATATCTTCATATCTCTCCCCCTCCCACCTCTCTCTCCCTCTCACCTCTCCCTCCCTCTCTAATCTTTATATGTTCGTTCTCTCTCTCTCTCACATCTTTTACAGCATCCATCTTTTTCTTCCATGTCTCTCAATTTGATTTACCTACGTTATTCTCATCTTTCTCCTTGTACGTTTTACGTCATGAATCAAAATTTTGATCGTAAATCACTGAATACAAAATAAATCGATTCAATGTTTAAATCATGGTCCAATGTTTACGTCATAGATAAATATATGCGTCATAGCTGCTTAAATCAATATTTTTTTTTATATATATATATCATTACAGTATACGGATTGCTGTGAACAGAAAACATCAGCCAGAAGATATCGACAAAGTGGTTAATGTCTTGCGAGGAGCCACCAAGGAGATTCTATCGCTATAAACACATACACACACAAAAAGAGACATACATATATGCATACATACATGCAAACATTATATATATATATATATGTACTGTTGATGTCATAATGCTATAAACTTTTGAGAGAGCACTGGATCTCGAAGCACATCACATAATGCTATAGATAATAGCATGTAAATATTGGGTTGAAAAACCCTTTTTGACCGAAAAGGTCGAAGGCCGTCCATGGGAAATCGAACCCACATCTCCTGTCGTGTCTATAAAAAGGTGTGGGTTCGAGTCCCAAGGGCAGCCTTCGACTTTCCTATCCAAAAGGGTTTTTCAACCCAATATTTACGTGCTATTATCTATAGCTTTATGTGATGTGCTTCGAGATCCATTCTGTTATATACTTTCATATACGTGTGAAAAAGTCTTCTTGGTTATCTTCAAGACGTGGAGACATACCATGATCTCTCACTACTTTATATTTCAGTGCCGGAAATAATGGACATGATAGAACTCGTTGCTGTGAAAACAGAAATTATAAAATGTTTACCATGAAAACAACACTAGTGACAGACTAATTTTCTCAGTGAACTAGGAACACATTTCATCATCATTAATTTTAATTTTTACTATGGCAGTGGATGGCCGAATCAACTGAACGTTGAACGAAATTATTTGTATTTAGTTACATTACTCTTTACGTTCTGAGTTCAAATCCCACAGAAATTTACCTTTCATCATTCCGAAATCAATAAAATAAAGAACCAGTGCAGTGCTGGGTTCAATTTAATTGACAATACCTTCCCTCCAAAATTTATGATTTTTGTTCCAATATCAGAATCGTTAGCACACCGGGCAAAATACTTAGCGCAATTTCATCTGTCTACGTTTTGCGTTCAAATTCCGCCGAGGTTGACTTTGTCTTTCCTGCTTTCGGGGTCGATAACATAAGTACCAGTTGAACACTTGTGTCGATACAATCGACTTAACCCCTCTCCCAAAATCGCTGGCCTTGTGCCAAAATTTGAAACCAATATTAGAAAATCAGTGTACGGAAATTCACAAGGTCGTCATTGATTGTCATCTTATTGTGGTAACGAGATTTTTTTTTTTTTTTTACAGTTTCTGCTCTTTTTATTCTGTGTTCAAGTCTTCCTGCGGTTAACTTTACCCTTTGTCTTTCCAAGGTCGATAAAATAAAAATTCTAGTCAAGTCGAAAAAAAAAAATTATAGCATGAAGCTTATATCAGGCTTGACCCTAGAGTGAAACAGAAATTCTAAACCTTAAAAGAAATTTCACGTTTTTAATAGACAGGTTGCTTTCAGAGCGTTCTCATAGATCACCGCACTGATAAATTTCAAATAAACACCATACTGATAAGTATGAAAATAGTTTAGCTATACTTTAGTTATGTGTGCAATATAAGATCAATTAACACAAGGCGCAAAGTTAATCTAACAAGAATCCATAGGTACAAGAACTGGAATCGATCTGATATGAAAATAACCAACTTACTACATTTGAGACCTTGAGCCTTGGTCAGAACACAATTTGATTGATCCACCTGATATTGAAAGTTGGTGGTTAGGAGTAAAAGGATGAGCGGGAATGTGGTTATGAAAATGCTTGAGTTGTAAATATAATAAAATACTGGAATGAATGGGTCGTGCACCGTTCCACATACGTGAACTATGTACTCTTTTGTGGGTTGACTTTCGTTTGTTTTAAAGTAACTAGGTCTCTGTTCGTCGCTACACTGCCGGTAAAAATATTTGTTAATCATGCACGTACCTTCTTTTAGAATTAGGCTGTTATATAGTGGAAATCTCGTTAGTTCCTATGGTAACAACACATTACTTATCCCTCTCTCTTTCTTTCTCTCTCTCACTGAATTTCTCTCAACAACAACCACCTGTGATAGTGAAAGTCTTTTTTAAACTCTGTGTTGCTGTGTCTATGTTGAATGACACACACGCACGCACGCGCGCGTGACCAAAACAATAACTATTTATATTGTTATAGAGTGGAAGATTTTTTTTTAAGCCTGTGTTGCATTGTGTTTACAGACTTGCACTTAAAATTCTCGTATTTTTAATCAAAACTTGTTAGCTACTAGGCTGGCAACACTACCTATCTATCTCTCACACACACACAAACACACTATCTCTGTATTTCTCTCAACTTCAACAGCTTTTCTCCTCTCCTGCCTCCCCTCCTTCACATATAAGTTGTAACGAGGATCTGCTTAAGATTTTCAGTGAAATAGCTGTTCAAGACAAGAAATTATAATTTGCTCGCTCGAAAATATAACCCATCTTCTGTGATATAATCTTGGTTTAAAGGGGGAACGTGTGGTGTTCATTAAAAGTCAGTTAATACTATTGTAAGGGATATAATTTGCCGATACTCACCACAGTAAAACAAAATGCTTGTTATCACTAGTACTTACTGAAAGGTTATTTTATTAGATTAAGAATCTCCTTTATCTATAAACAAGCTGTCACAATCAGGTGATACAATATTAAGTGTTACATTGACATGTGAATTAAGAATACACTTTCTTATCAGGTGCATTTTTCAAGAGCACTAAATATGAAACGTTCTTTTGTTAGGTAAGCATGTATAGGCTTTGCATGCTTATCTAACTTAGAATGAGTTACCTAAATGTCACACGAGTACAGCTCACTTATGTACAACGGTGCATTAACGATACAGTCTAATACTTTAGCTTCACACCTGAAACCCTTTGTAACTTTATTCCTGCTTATCATTTTGTCCCAACCAGTAGCTCACAAGAATTTGATTCGAACATTAACCTCCATAATTATCTCTGCCACCCACTGCAGAAATGTCGAAAGATACTATAAACATTCTCCGCCTCGTCATGTTAACAAATGAAACAAGTATAATGACTTTACAGTCTATTCATCTATCTGTGTCAAAGTTCATGACAGACATTCTTATTCTCGTGTGGCATGATTATGAAGCAATGCTACGTTCAAAATATTGATCTTAGCTCTAATTATTGCTTGCTAGGTAACAACGATATATAATGAAAGAAATCAAATTAAGAGAATGTTCTATTAATATCTTAAGTAAAAACGTGAGCATCACAGTATCTTGTCTTCCTCTGCTAAAGTATAGAACCTTTGTTTTTAGCTAATCAGCAACCAATATTTAAAGCAATGACTAATCATCGTGATAGTCTGCCTGGTCACTCAACTGATTAGAAAATATCAGCAAAATCTCCCTCGATTCGCCTTACTGTCTTAATATAGAAAGTATATTCAATAATGCCTTCCGAGATAAATTGTGCTTATGAAAAAATGTGAGGTAATAACGCTTATAATACGTTTTATTATAAAGTTTGTTGTATCGTGAACGACCTTGGTTTAAAATAAGTTGTTGACCTGAAAGTTTAATCTTTCAAAATGTTAAATGTCTGTCATCTCTCTACTTTTCAACATTTACATTGTTCAGAAATGTAAAAATTAAATTATTACATAAGAATACACTCAATTTTATCAGTTATGTTGATAAAATCCCCATAATATCAAAAGGTTGAATCAATTATTAAACAACTGGTAGCTTTTGTCTTAGCAATTCACTTCATAATCGTAATTTGTGAAAAACAAGTAAAAAGATTGAAAATGGTGTACAGTTGACCGAGCTGATAGACATTTCATGCTCAACTTATACTTTATATTAATAAAGATCCCCGAAATGTCCTTTTGTGTGGACTAAACAAACTGGTCTCTTTTGACAGCGACAAGACGGTCACTAACACATATCTGAACTATTTTTGTAATACTACACCCTCGCTGCAACCGTTCGGCCTCTTAAATCTCTGATCCTCTCTTACAGTGACCTCATATATAACAGTGCTAAAACTGCTTCTAAAGGCTAGTTTTATTTTCGCAACCAGCAATATACAAATTGACCATTTACAAGGTTCAAATGTGATCTAGATTGGAGTCATGTCTACACATCTAAGACGAAGTTATTGTTCTATGCACAAGCATCCAGTACTTTCTCCAAAACAAAACAAAAAAACCGTCATCCAGGTGTGTTGATAAAAGTTCACTTCTTATATAATCATTGGCTCAAATACATACTCTATCCGTGTTTTCTAACGTTTGTACACTTGCCCAAGGTGCCACGTAGTGGGACTGAACCCGGAACCAAGCTTCTTATCACACAGCCACGCCTGCGCTTGTTTGTTTGCTTTTCTTGATGCATTAATTTGAAAAACAAAATGAAGAATCCACTTCTTGAACGATTCGACATTTCATAAAAATATTATCAGATCTTCCTAACAATTGTAATTATTTCTTTTACCATAGATTAGAAAAAGGTCAAAGTTCATCCATTAGACGGGGTTATTATCTAAGAACATAGATATCCCTATCAGATCGTATGATTTGTAAATTACTATTTTACTCGTGTCATATGCCACCCTAGAAAACCGTGACTGTATCTCAATTAAAACATATCGAGGCTGCCAAATCATTGATTAGTATCATAGCGTAAAGATAGGATTTTCATACACAGTAATCCCTATCTAGTTTCGATTCTAATAAGCGTCGCGCATTATTTATCGAAAAATGTATAACCATCACTAAATCTCACACAATTTTATATTTCCCTGTATTGTAAATTTCAAATTTAAAGTTCAAATATTCCAACGTGATTTTTTCGTTTTTTTTTTTTTGTTTGTTTGTTTTTTAATCTAAGCTGTGAGGGTAGAAGTTAACCAGTGGAACAACATGTAACCCAGTTTCAATTCACGGATGTAATTATCTTATTCCCTTTTACTTCGTCACAGTTTCAGATTTGCACCCCTGAAAAAAATCATCAAATTCATTCCCATAATTTTGGTTGAGAGCAATTTGGGGGAGAGGAATGGTATCTTCTAGACGTCTATAACGGTGCTATTGTAATTCAGTGAATTACAGATACATTAATTATCAAAATAAATGATTTCACTTCGATTTTAAATCAATGCCAAGGATACCAAACAAATAATCACTTGGTGTGATCCATTATAAAGGCACAAAGGAATTTCGTAGAAAACTTAGCGAGTTAAAAGATTAGTACATGCTGACAGTCTATTTGGTACTTTTATAAATTACATCATTGTGTGATGCTAGAATTACGTAAGAAGAAGATGAAATGCAATTTCCATAGGCTTTGTAAGCTTTAACAGACTTGTTGTTGTTGTCGTTGTTGAACTTCAGCTGGTCAACGTCTTCTTGCAAAACATTGGTGGAAAGAGTACCAGAGTACCGCAACTCTAAAGAGAAATGATTGGCCAGCTTGTATATAGTAGGATCTGTGACGATAAATCTCGGTAGTGATGAAAAAAAACAAGCGCATCTAAGAGTCTTGAGCGATGCTGGTATGAATCTTGAAAGGTCAAAGGAGTAAGGGACGTTGGCGTGACGGTAGAAGAGATAGAGGGAACTGCGTTCGATTGAATCAAGCTAGAGAGAGAGTATTTATCGAGGGCTTTCTTTTGGAAGTGATCTTGTTGAGACGCAGATTTAATAATGTTATATATATATATATATAGCGTTCGAGACATACACACTTCACGTCTGGCTGTACAGCCTTTTGTTTGTTTATTTCACCGTTTCGTTTTCCTGTCTTGTTTTCCGTCCGCCACTACCCTCCACGAAAACAATTTAATTTGTGTTCGTGGGAAGAACCATTTTAACGATGCGTACTGCCTTAATTCTTCGAAACGCCGGAGTTTTAATGGTGGCAGCTGATGAAGGGGATGTTTCTATGTGGCCTGCTTGTTTGTTGCACCTTGTTTACCATTTTTGTCCTTGTTCTTTTGCCACGTCATGTACCCAGTTATGTATCTATATGTACATGTGGATGAACGTATATACATACATGTACATATATATGCATATACTCATATATTGTTTATATATATATGTGTGTGTGTGTGTGTGTGTGTGTGTGTGTCTGTGTAGGCGCAATGGCCCAGTGGTTAGGGCAGCGAACTCGCGGTCATAGGATCGCGGTTTCGATTCCCAGACCTGGCGTTGTGAGTGTTTATTGAGCGAAAACACCTAAAGCTCCACGAGGCTCCAGCAGGGGATGGTGGCGAACCCTACTTCTCTCACTCTTACTTCCTGTTTCTGTTGTGCCTGTAATTCAAAGGGTCGGCCTTGTCACACTGTGTCACGCTGAATGTCCCCGAGAATTACGTTAAGGGTACACGTGTCTGTGGAGTGCTCAGCCACTTGCACGTTAATTTCACGAGCAGACTGTTCCGTTGATCGGATCAACTGGAACCCTCGACGTCGTAAGCGACGGAGTGCCAACAACAGCATATATATATATGTGTGTGTGTATAGAGTGTTAGGTGTTGTGTATATATATATATATATATATGTATACATATATATATATAAGGTCACGATGAGAAGCCATCAGACATTGACTATGAAGCTAAGCATTTGTAACTTTGAGGGTTTTGTGGTGTATGAAGAGCGTAGAACATCATTTTGCTTGGCAAGTGTAACCAGTGAACCATTGTGTCACTGTGTTACTTAATAAGACTGTTAGACATGTATTTTGTCCAATGGAAGTTATTTTCAATGTCTTTCTTCACGAAACAAAACATGTCAGGTTAGATTCTGTTTGGATGATGCCAATGTTAACGAATAATGAAGGGCGTAATCATTTGCACAAGTGTGTTTAGAAGAAACACGAAGTAGGCTAATAACGCATAACATGAAGCATGTCGGAATAACGCATAACAGGTAGCATTGCCAAAAGCCTCGAGTCTCATGATAAACTGGCTCGCAAAGCATGCGAAAAGACATGTCGGAAACGTAACCGAAACTTGGACTGATGCAATACTCCTCAGAGACAGCCCAAACAGTACATGCTGCAATTTTGGCAGCCTATCAGGAAACCTTCGACTCGAAAAATAAAAAGACATGAAAAGGCAATAAGCAAACAGCATAGCTAAGTGATCCACATGTCACACACGATCAAATGCTTTATTAGTGCTTAGGTGAACATTTCTTTTGAAGGTTCTCAGGGGCAAAAAGAAAAAAACCCACTGGTGTATAGCATAATTCTCGATAAATCTATCTTTGCAGAAATCGTACAGGCAGCCACTAAGACATGGCATAAAGACTCAAGATAATGACAGGAATACTTGCTTATGATTGTCATTATGAATGCTGCAGCATAGTAGGGCTGTCGTTGAAATTGTTTCCCTCGGGAATGAAACATCATTGTGTGCTTCCATGAATTAAAATAGATCCCAATAGGATAAACTAAAGAGTTTGGTGAGAATATCTGGGGTTAATATTTAAGCATCACTACTTCAGGGTCGAAAAAGATGTTTTTGCTGTTGCCATTTTTGTTGTTGTTGTTTTGTGAAGCAGAGCTACACTCAAAGATATTCAAGGTCGTATTTCAGTCAAAAATTGTGTACTCACTGGCCTACTTTACTCATTTATCTAATATATATATATTTTATGCAGTAAAGTATTTATAAGGAGGGTTGGCTGCTGATTATTGCAGATCTTATGACCACATAGAGGTTTCTTCATTGCTTCAGAATCAGAAAGTAGTGTGCTTACATTCTTATATTTTCCTCCTACTGCTAAGACTTTCTAACACTCGCGCGCGCACGCACACACATTCATTAATGACAGACAGACAGACAGATAGATAGATAGGGAGGGAGGGAAAGACAGACAGACAAACAGACAGAATCCCCTGACAGACAGACAGACAGAATCCCGACAGACAGACAGACAGACAGACAGACAGAATCCCCTGACAGACAGACAGACAGACAAGTAGACGGATAGAGTTGAGAGCTTAAGTAGTTTCCTTCAAATAAATTTCCCTCTCAAGGCTGTTGCAGAGCATAAAGTTTCTCTAGGAGGCAGAGTTAATAATTAATGACACTAAGAAAATCTCCAGGACCATAGGCCATTTTTCGAGAATTGCTGAAACATACAAAATTATCGCTCAAAATCAATCTTTTCACTCTGATCCTGAAAATAGGGGAAAGCCAGCGAGTCTTATTTGCATTTAAAGATCTAAAAATTCTTCTAAACCGTCTCTAAATCATTGTCAAAGTGATTTTCGCCCATCTTTTGGTCCAACTCACATGATTTTCTGAGTAAGACAATTGCAGAGAAAAACAGAAACCCCTGTTGTTTGTCTTATACGATCTAAAAAAAATTGTTGACAGTGTACCAACAGACGTCATGCTCTTCCAAGTTTTGATTGTCCAAATCACTTCAGCTCAGTGTTTTAAGCACTACTCGACAATGTCATGTTATGTTCAGAACCAAATCTTTCAGGTAAAGAAAAAAGAAATGATATAATAAAAATGATGTGTACACGATCCACATTTTCTAAACTATCGCCAAGAACAGCTTTATTGGTTATGATGGTCAGAGCATTGCAAAAACCCTCGAGTCTCATGATAAACTGGCTTGCAAAGCATGCGAAAAGTGTTTATTTTCAGCAGGCCACGACGAAGTGGTTAGCTACCGAAGAAACGCAAAGTAGAAAAAGTCGATGAAAGGTCAAATAGAAAGGTCAAATGTACATGTGTGGCTAGCAGTTGTGAAATAATACATGCAATATAATCAGTCTTTCAGTAAGTTGAACGAAGAGTATTGTCAATTTATGAAACAACAACAACTACTACTACTACTACTACTATTGAAAACGAAATCATTTTCAAGCGAATACGCTGAAAACTTTCCCAATATTTTGTTTTACATAGTGAGTTCATCAATCAGGGAAAGCAAATTACAGGGAAGTAACTCTTACCTACTTTAAAATGTTCTGTGGTGAATTTTTTTAGTCATTGGAAAGTTACATTGTACCCAGGTATTTTACACATTTTTAGTTCTAGGTAAATTCTTATAAATAAGCGATCTAATTTCCAAACATATTTATAAAAACTAAGTACTTAATATAAAATACTTAGAAATTTCTAAATTTTATTCATGAAAACTAGGGATAATAAAAGGTATTTTGAAAGTTAACCATAACTTTTATTGACTGAATGAAAGTTTATCCAAGATTACTTGAACATATTCACATTCAATTTCTCTTAAATCAACTCATTACAAGTGTAATGAAGTTTTGCTTCCAACTGGGGCTCGATTAGAAGTCGTCTAGATGCATTTTTAGGTCTCTTAAAAACAACCCCTGAAACATATTTAATTTCAAATTTCTGAAATCTATTTTGTCAGCATATTTCATAATTGTATTATTTTTTTTTATAAATTTCTGAATTGCTCAAATCTGCAAGAAAACTAATCAGTTAGAACTTTTTAAGATTATTACAGATAGTTTCTTTAAAATTTCTTTGCTCTTGGGATATACTTGAAACGTTTACTTACCAGATAATGCTCAATATACTGAGTTTACTTTTATTTAAGCCCTTCGCTCCCTACAGAGCATGAGCCATCGGTGGCTTTTCTCCACAGTTCTCGACTCTGAGACCCAGATTTTGTTGGTTATGAATTGTCATCGATTCTTCTATAATTTTACGTTCTCTAGGTCAGTGGTTCCCAACCTGCGGTACGCGTACCAATATTGGTACGCGAGGGCTTTCCAGGTGGTACGCGAGCACTTTCGGGGTAATATGCGATTTTTAGTTTGTGCCTTTTCCAATATTCGGTCAGCATGTGATTAATGCTCTCCAAATCAATCAACTTTCCCAGTCTTTTATGTTTTACCTAGTGAGTTCGTCAATCAGGGAAAGTGGATTACAGAGAAATAACTCTTACCCACTTTAAAACAGTGAGCTGAAGTGATTTGGACAATCAAAACGTTAGAAGAGCCATCTGCATGACGTCTGTTGGTACACTGTCGCATTGACCAGCTGGTGGAGAAGAAGCAGATTCAGCCCTCGCATTAAATTGAGTTGTGTTCTTTGTTGTTAATTCATTTGTGATTAAATTGATATCTGATCGAATTGAGTTTTTCTGGAACCATGGAACCAGGTTGTACCCGGCGGCTATACGAAACCTCTAAGTGGTACGCGATCACGAAAAGGTTGGGAATCACTGCTCTAGGTAGTGGTGTTGGCTGTATGCAAGCCCATTTTTTACCTCTGGGGAGAGGTGTTCCATATTACCTTGGTCGCCATCCTTTTTTTAACTGTCTAAGAAGAAACAGAGAGCGATACGTGGAAGGAGAGGGGAAGAGGGATTTATATCTTAAAGAAAGAAAGAAAGAAAGAAAGAAACAAAATATGAATCGGAACGCCTTTGATCATACGTTGGTACGTTTCTCTGTCAAATCTGATATAAAAACCATTTTTTAAGTGCTGTGCAGCCAGCCTTCACTCGTGAGTGAGAATGGCTTGGTAACATGTATCATAATTATGCTAATTGTTTTAGGTGTTTGTATAGCCTTGAGCAAACACCCCCAACTCACCCACGCATCTTTGGCCCAGCAGAACATCGAGGATGTCACAGCTGGGGAGAGAGAGAGGGGAGGTTACACCTGCACTCTGGCTGAAGTGAAGAACCTTTCTGAATGACATAATGGTCCAAGAAGAGAAACCACAACCTTATAATCGCCAGCCGAACACCCCACTACCTACTAGGACACGCGCCTTCACCTCATCTGATTAAAAAAAACCAAAACCAGTAACTTTCTTGTTGTAGATGGTAACTGAACTGGAACACAAAGATGCATCGTACACTCAACATTGCCGTTGATATCTACTGTTAGGATTGCACAAATGATGTTTATTGTATGATATGGCATTTGAGTTCAAATCCTGCCCATGTCAACTTTATCTTGCATCCCTCTAAGTTCGATAAAATGAAGTACCAGTCAAGGGTTAACAGTATCAACTAATCCTTCTTTCAGAATTGTTAGCCTTGTACCTATATTAAATATGAAGGCATCGAGTTGACAGAATAGTTAGAGCGTCGGAACAAATATTTTACAATATTTCTTCCCGCTCTTTACATTCTGAATTCAAGTCCCCCATATCCAACTTTAGGTCAACGGTAAAAATAAACTATCAGTCTAGTACTGCACTCAGTGATATTTACCACACCCCTATCCTCAAAATTACAGGCCATGTACCTAAATCAGGAACCATGGTATAGTAAGGCGTTGGAGCACAATCTCGAGGTTCGTAAAGGAATTTCCTTAACTTCTTTGCTAAACAATGGTTGTATGTGTGTAGCGGGCTGGATGTGATGTACCATATCAGGTCGATAGGATGTAGCCCACTACTGAATGTAGCGTATAGATGTAACGCTTCAAGGTTCTCGCGTCTGAGTAACCAGTAAACATCGAAGAATCAACACCAAGAAGGAAGAAATATTATTTATATATATTTATTCGTTTGCCCGACATGTTAGAGATACAGTAGCAAAGTTGGCTCGCTGATTAGTAGTTGATGGTATAGAAAAAGGTTGTCTGTCAGTAGAGAGTGAAAGAGTAAGGAATCCACGGTGCTGACTAGAAAGGAAGAAAGGATAAAGGTGACATCGTCTTTCTTGCGGCCGAAAGGGAAGTGTTGCTCTTGATCATCGTTGACGTAAAAGAGCGTGTTGCTCCTTGGTCTGACTGACACAAAAGATAGGGTTTTGCTCCTTGGTCATAGCTGACACATAAGAGGAAGCGATATGAAATTCTCTCTGTTATATATACTATGGTCAGTAAACCTTAAGCAAAGGCCTAACTTTCCTTGACCAGCACAGATCCTAGGTGGGGGTCGAGTGTTTCCTCATCAATCATCTGGTGTGGAGAGGATTTCCCGCTCGTTTTGACAAGCAACAAGCAGGTGGATTTGGTTTCAAATCTCAGGCAAGGTCAAACTAGATCCCTACATGTGTTTCAATCCACGATATGTATAGTATTCTGGGAGGTGAGAGCGCAAAACGTTGTGATGAGTTAGTGTTTCTATATTTAATGCTACAAACATTTAAAAACTAATCAGAAATAATTGTGCAATGAGAAAACGTCAAAACTATTTATTTGCTAATATTTTTTATAATTATTGTATCAAGTGCAGAAGACAAATCCGGACCAGTTTTAGACTTATATGAATCTTAAGCGAAACAGACTTCACTGTACTTTGTTGAAATAGTGATGAAAGAATCTTTGAGATGATGTACAATATTGTACAGGAGCATGCGTGGATCTTGTTCAAAACGGGGGCACCAGTATTTTCTTAACGAAACACTTTGAAACTTGGGACACTGGTAGAATGTGTCATATAAAACATCTTTTACTCTTAGTCTTCTTAACAAAAAAACGTACATCGCAAGTTATTTCATGTTAAAGTTGTCGTATTTCTGTAATTTCAACCAATGACTGACGTCCATTCAGCCGAATAAATTAAGTGCTGACTACGTAAACAAACGATTCTCGCGGTGATAAAATTATTATTTCCTTGTCAAAAAATGGCTGAAGCATATTGGCAGTAGCTAATAAACCTTTCTATTATAGGCACAAGGCATGGTTTTTGAGGGAAGGAGCAAGTCAATTAGGGTTAGGGTTAGGGAAAACGAACACACGTGTGTTGCCTCTGAATATTTTTATTATGATCACGAAGGATCGAAACACAGATGGGTACAATACAGGACAAACAAATGAACAAAATGTGCGAGTTCTATGATTTTTTAAAAATTACGATTGTCTTTTTTAAAAATTACGATAGTTTTAATATATGTTCATTGACTTTTTTTTTTTTTCCTCTTTCAATTATACAAGCATACATATGCGTATACACACACATCCATACACACATATATACATATATATATATATATATATATGTATATACATACATACACACATACACACATATATATACACCCACACATACATATACATACATACACACACATATCCATCCCTACACATACACACGCATATACTTAAACGCGTATATAAAATAACAGAAGGATTGGGTTTTTCAACCCGGCAGCCTATAAGGCCCAGCAGCTTGCCTTTTATTATTTTCGATGATTAGTTTGGGTGACTTACACCCACCTTTTTCACCACTTCCTTCCATCTCTGCTCATATACTCTGGCTGACAGGTTTCTCTTTTCCAGCCCTATTTTGCTCTTCAGATGGTATTTGAAGTAATTCAGCAATCCAGGGCCGGACATGTAGGACCCTGTCCCCAAACCTTCCATTCTTGTCCTCCATATGCACTCTTTCAATACTGCTACCGTACAGAAAAAGCAAGCCTCACCTTCCTTTGAGAGTCCAGTTGGCGGTATCAGCTTTATCATAGACCTAGCCGACAGCTGTACTCGTCCCAGATGCGACAACACGTGTTCTACATAAATTATCAAGCTGGAGAGCTGCCGACAATGTACAAAAGCGTGTAGAACAGTTTCACTGTCCCACTCGCATCTTGGACATGTCGGTGGCACTGCTAAACCGTGCCTGGATAACTTCTCGCGAACAGGTAGAGCATTCCTGTAACACAGCCAAGTCAGAGATATTTGGAAATTATCCATGTACTCCGACTTGAAGGTTTACTAAACAGTGCAGTAAGTTGGTTCTCGTCGAACCCCAGAGCCTCTCCTAGGACGTCATCGTTTTTGCCCTCCACTAGCCCTCTGTAGAACACCGAGGTGGTATTCCCGCAGCCAGCCTTGCCCGTCTTGTGGATAAACCAGAGTGCCTGACGGCACTCCTTCTGCCATAAAGTCAAATTACGTCTTTTAATGAGACCGGGTTTAAATCTTTCCAGCGAGGCCGGTCGCGGCAAGAACTCCTCCGCCAACGGACTCCACACCTTATCACCCTCCAGGTGGCACCAGAGATGTCTCAGCCTCAACGCATGTCTGCGCATCATTAGCCAGGGCATCCCCAAACCACCCTTTAGCGGTTCCTGGCAGCACACGGAGCGCCTCACAAGTGGCTTTCCCCCCCTCCACAAAAAGCGGAAGAGGAGTCTTACCAGCTTGTTTAGCCAACAATCGGGGCAAGGCACAACGGACAGGCGGTAGGTGATTACAGATGCTATAAACACCTGCACCACCTCCACTCTACCCTTCAAGGACAGAAACCTTTCGGACCACTTCCGAACTATGGCCTCCACCTTGTTCACTACCTCGCTCCAATTCTTCTCCGTCTGGGAGTCTGAACCAAACCAGACTCCAAGCAACTTAACAGGACCATCTGTCCAGTGTCCAACGACACTGGACGATAACGGCTTGTTCCTCCAGGTGCCGAGGCGCAAACCGATGGACTTGTCCTTGTTAACTTTTGCTCCTGCCACCGCTTCGTATCTTCGGAGAGCCTCTTCTACACGAGGTAGTTGTGCTTCTTTAGACACGATGAGAGTGACGTCGTCCGCATAAGCAGAAGTGAACTTACCGCATCCAATCTCATTAGGGATGTCACCCAACTTCTCCAGCCTCCGCAACAATGGCTCCAGGGCCAAGACGTACAGGACCGGGGATAGGGGACACCCCTGACGAACAGACCGCATGATCGAAAACGGCTCCGTTAGGTAACCGTTTATCTGGACGGTGGACTTGATGCCGCTGTACATAGCGGAGATCCACCCGCGAAAGCCTGGGCCCAGCCCAGCTGCTTCGAGGACGGCCCCCAGGTACCGATGGTCTACCCTATCGAAAGCTTTACTTTGGTCTAAGTGGACCAATGCCCCTCCTTTACCGGTTAATTTCCCAACCCTGTCTAAGGTGTAGCGAAGAAGGTGAAGGTTGTCCTGGATCGACCTGCCTGGGATTGCACAGGTTTGTGCCTTCCCGACAAGCTTCTCCGTGACAGCCGTCAACCTTTTAGCTAACACCTTGGCCAAAATCTTTAACTCTACGTTTAGTAGAGTTATGGGCCTGTAATTACTAATGCTATCCCCCTTGCTTGGGTCCTTCTGGATCAGCGTCACAACTCCCCGGCTTACAGAACTGGGAATCCTCCCATTCTGCTGCCAGTTTGTATAGACGCCTGCCAGGACCTCCCCAAACAAGTCCGGCATTAAACGATAGAACTCATAGGGCAGACCATCCAGTCCCGGAGCTTTTTCCGCGACGCATCCGGCCAGCACCTCTCTTACCTCCGCGGGAGTGATCGGGCCCTCACAGCATTCCGTCTCACGCGCCGAGAGTCGAGGCCTGCCAGCTAGGAAATCCCTTAAGGGCTCCCCGCGCTCAAGCGGACCGCCCTCCCCGAACACCCGAGCGAAATGCTGGTGAAGTGCCTTTTGCATCTCCTCCTGTCCATAGACCCTGCGCCCCTGCTCGTCAGTTAAAGACTTAATGCAGGACTTCTTGCCCTTCTGACTCTCCACACGACGAGCCCATCTGGCTACGTTGATACCTTCTCGTTTCCCAGCGCGTACTTTAGCTCTGACTCGGAACCCTTCGTGTTTGGCATTGAGGTGTCGGTACAAGACCGTTCTCGCTGCTGTCACTTTGGATGCGGAGCCAGCTTCCATTGCCTCATCTAGACTCTTGACTAAGTCACCCTCTATTCTATTCCTGTCTAAACTTAGCTGATTGCTAAATCTAATGGACTCAAGACGGATGGCTCTCTTGAAGGCGTGCCACCATCTATTATTAATGATGGTGCCACATAATGCCCTCTGCACTAACTCCTTAATCCGGGTACGAAAAGTTAAACAAGTCAAAATAGATTTGTTCATTTTCCAATACCCGGGTCCCTGTTTATGACACTTATCTATATGTACCTCACACGTCACAAGTTTATGATCCGAGTAAGGCACAATACAAAAATGTGGACAGCTAAAACTATTCTTATCTCTTTCCCTAACAAAAATTCTGTCTATGTACGATCTGAGTGAGCCGTCGTTATTACTCCACGTCCACTGTGGAACGCTCGGCTCATCCAGTCGGAAGCGGTCTACGAGATTAAAACTCTCTAGTAGACCCTTGAGGCAAGGATTCCCTTTCCTATCGGTGGAGCCCACACTATCGACGCGCGCATCGAGAATAGTGTTGAAGTCCACTAGCAAAACTATGGTTTTAGACGTCAATAAAAAGTACTCCAGGTTCCGAAAAAAACCCGACTGCCCTTGTCCGTTAGGAGCATAGGCAGCCACCAACCTGAAGGACTGCTTACTTTCATGTGTCACATCTAGGACAACCAGCCTACCTTCTGGGTCCAGAAAGACAGTACGAATCTGTAACTCCAAGTCCTCCTTAAAAAGAACCACCACGCCTGCACCTCCCCTCCGGCTCGGCGAAATAAATTTCTCGTAGCCATTGAGGAGGGGCGAGAACGCCCCAGGTCCTTCCAACTTGGACTCGGTGATCACAGCCACATCTATTCTATGTGAAATGAGGTCGTCCAGAAAACAAGCTTGTTTCCATTTCGACCTCATTCCACGCACATTTAAACTACCCAACTTAATCATCGGAAAAAATAAGGGTAAAAGTAAACACTTACGGTTGTGAGAGGGAGCATGGCACTTTTCGTTTGCCATCCTCCCCTACTCCTTCCGCTTCTACTGGGCCCTTTTTCGGGGTTGCCACCGGGCTCTGGGTTGGGGTGGCTGCCGGGCTGACAATCAATCTGCCTTCCTTGACGTCATTGGAGACGTCTATAATAAATTTGTTTAAAACATGTTCTTGAAATAGTCTTTCTTTATAATCCTCTTCGGCCACCCTCGCGTAGCGGTATTTATCGTCCTCCGTACCACTTTTAAAGAACTTTATGCGAGGGTGGGCCTTTGTGTATTTCACCACCTTCTCGTTCTTCATGTTTATGGCTACTATCCTGTCGTTTTTTTTACAACCTTTCAAAACAGGGTTAGGGGGGGTCTTAAAATTCTGCCCTATGAGTGTTGTACCAGCGGGATAGGTGTGGGAGGTTTTTTTTTTTTTTCCTCTGTCTGCAAGTTTGCAGCTTTTTTTTGTGTGTTTGGGGAGGGGAGTCTGGAGTGGATTGCGTCTTCCTTTTGTTTGTAACAGTTTTAAATGCCGTTTGTGTTGGTTCGTTTTCCTCCTCCGTCACCATTTTCTCAGACGTCCTCACGCTTACTCGCTCCTGCTGCTTTCCACTTTCTTCCGTCTTCCTGCTTTCCACTGCAACTGTGACTGTTGACTCTCTTCTTCCCTCGTCCACTTTCGCAGGAGCGTCGCCACTCGCTTTAATGGTGTTTTGTTTATTTTTTGTGCAAGCTGAGCGAACGTGACCCTTCTGTCCACATTTGAAACATCTGGGTCTCCGTCCCTCAACTGACACGCGAATGGTATGTCCCTCCCCCACAGACACCCTGTCGGGCAAATTTTCCAGAGTATTGTTCTCCGGTTGCTTTCCTTCTCCTTGTGCTTAAAATTTCTATATTTTCTTCCACGTCGAAGATTACGGCCGCTGCCGCCCACATTGCGTCATACCTAAATGGTATGTCTTCTACAGTTACACGTGCTGTTCGTTTTCCCATGTAAGTGGGCAGCAGCATAATTAGTTCTGTTTTCAAGGTTTCTGTCGAAACCTCCTTTGCCACTTCCGCCGACTCGAAGTGAACTTCGATAGTTGCACTTCTTGTACCGCGGTTTACGTGAATGACTTTCGACCAAATTGGCGCCAAACACAGCTCCACCAGTTCATTACGCGCCTCTGCAATTTTTTTTTCCTTAATGTTGAATACCTTGTATACCACAATTTTTTCCTTAATTGCGTTGACTGCCTCGGGTGGTGGAATTAGCTTCGTTTCACCATCCACCTTTTGTACATATTTCCGGTATGTATACAGACTTTCTTTTGACATTTTTATTTCAATGGAGTCACCTCCAATGGCCTGTGCAAAACTTGGTTTTCCTTTGGAAACACTTTTACATACTCTTTCTTCCTCCATGGGAAGGACACTTTCCGCTACAATTAGAGTAGCCATATTTGTCAAAAGACAAAAACACAAATAAAGTTTTTTACATGGAATTTTTTCGCCCCGTAGGGCGAAAATAACTGTATACCGACAGTTATTTAAACAGTTGTACAATACAGAGAGTTAGACAGACACGAACTCACACCGCAACAGCAAACAAAATCTCGATGGAAAAATTAATATATCCTCCTTAGCACAAGAAAAAGACGTGTGTTGGCTCTGCCAAAATGTCAGAAGTAATGGAGATTAAATACGCTTTACACCGCTTAAACTACCAAAGGAGTAAGTATAAACAGCTGAATACTTGTCAGTGATTGGTTGAAATTATCGAAATAAGACAATTTTTTACATGAAATAAATTTGAATACAAAAATTTTTTTCTGTTCTATAACACAAAATAGATAAGTATACGAAGTTTGAAAGTCTTTCGGTACCAAAAACACTACATAAAACATAAATGAAAACTGGCGCCCCCGTTTTGAACAAGATCCGCATGCGTAAGATTTACATTTGGAGAATGTGACTGCGTATGACTTTATACTGCATCCGGTCAAGCGACTCTGGTTTGGGAGTTTTAGGGTTTTGAGGAGTGTGGAACCATCTATTAGCCATTATTGTTCCCAGGTCTTCTCTGAGCCGGAATAGTAGCACCTGTCAAGGTCCCAGTTACAAGTTAAATAACATATAACTACCTGAGCCAGGGTACGTTGAAATCACAGGATGCAGTATGGTGGATGTGAACTATTTTGGCAAATGAACTTATTGAAACAATGGCGAATATCACTGTTCTGGGAAAGTCGTCCGACCTAGATGATAGATGATGGATGAGAGAATATATAACCGAAAGATCAGTTAGTTAACATCTTCAAGAGATCACTCAAAAGCTTAATCTATCTTAAGATGCAACACAAATGCTTACTGACTGGCGTTTTGGTACCCACTAGTAGGTGATCAGTTTCCATCAGAAAACGCAGTACCCATTCACGTCTATTTTGTAAACTGAGACAGGTAGAATCGAATTTCCAGTTACGTGCTGTATTTATTTTACAGCGAATTAGAACCAAAGTGTCATGACTTTGTGACAGATTATTGTATTTTCTGTATCATACAATTATATACTCTGGTCCAGAAATGCATAACACTAGCCACAAATTTTAATTGATGAACCGTAATTTAATAGTTCAATACCTTATTCGCCACATTATACGACATACAAAATCATTATCCATAATTCCTAGTTGCAGATGCTGTCGTAATACATTAATTTCTCAACAAACTTAATCAAAGACCCGGTTTCCATTCCCATGAGGAACCAATACTAGAAATGCTTGTAAAAAAAAATCCTTATAATAAAATCGAAGTCAACATATCAATATCCACAATCATTGTTAATCACATTTTCGAAAACAACTAAATTTATTGCAGCTACCCGGAATAAAGTTCCACGTTTGACTTTTATTCTAACACCGTTTGAAATGCGCGGGACTCGAGAAAGTAAATGACGTAGTTTACAAGTTTATAGGAATTAGTACAGTGGTAAGTTTATTACCTGATCCTTCTTAAAAACTGTCTATTTAGAATATATATATGTATATACTCACACACACAAATATATATCTGTATGTGTGTACGTATATATATATATCTGTGTACAGACAAACTTTCGTATATGATCTTCATTTATTTTTAAAATTAGCCTAAAACTAAGATTCCTCTCATGTTTTATCAGATTGACAATAAATATTGATTCCTAACGTGAGCATGAAGCCTAACAGTGTGAGTGATGGATGAGTATAATCGATTTAAATTGCCCCCAGTCTCTTAATAAATATCGATAATTGATCCATGTACAAATCCAATATATATAATTTTCTTATTTAAAATGATAGAAAGTGTTATAAAAACAATATATATGCGTGTATGAATATACGTATATGTGTATGTTTGTAAGATAGACATTATGTAGTGTTTTACTCTTACATTCTTAACGATTTGTTGTTACATTGTAGTGATTGTAAATCTAACGTGTAAAGTTAAGTAATAGCTCTATACAAATATATAAATGACGCAATTTCATGTTACATGAATACAGTGTTCGTTATTTTCATAAATAGTTGTTGCGTAGGCCTCGATCTGTTCTGATCGATGAAAGTGGTTGGTACATATACCAAAAGCGAAAGAAATTCTCGGAAAAATAATCCAAATTATCATCTCTACTAAATGAGTTGCCAATCAAAAGAGGTAGGAGAGAAGCCATAAGCCTCATTTGTTTATTTTCCTGAATCAACAAGACAAAATCCATCCATATAATTAGTACTATTCCTGTAAGTAACGATTATTTGTTAAAGAGTTTGGGTATAGAATGTAAGGCTGTCGAGCTGGCAAAATCGTTAAGCACGCCGGACACAATGCTTAGCGGCATTTCTTCTGTTTTTATGCTCTGAGTTCGAATTCCGCCGAGGTTGATTTTATTTCCTTTCGTCCTTTCGAGGTCGGTAAAATAATAACCAGTTGAGCGTTGGGATCGATGTAATCGACTTACCCAATTCCCCATAATTTCAGGCCTTGTGCCTATTGCAGAAAGGATTATGATAGTAAAATGTACTGGATCATAGTGCATCATTTTAAGTTCTGTAGCGATTATCCTGTTATCATTTGGCATGTCATTCTACAAACAAGGGACCTCTATTTGGTCGCCTGGTCTGCTAGAAACAGCAGCCAAATTTCATCACCCTCTACCTTGCATGCCTGCAAACAGTATCTGAGCCTGAATGTGCTAGGTTTCTGTAAGAAGCCTGCGAAACTTTAAGCCACATTGAGCCGAATCAAACTATCTTAAATTGTAATAATGTATGCATATATATCGTCAAATGCTACATTACTGGTGATGGCATATAACTGGTCTGAATGTTACCCACTAGACAGTATTGATGACTCTTCAGATGTGCTGGTCAGAAGTTCATAGTCTCTTTAATACTGGAGACACAAACTCAAGTTTGGTTTTGTGATAGCAAATGAGTGTAACGAAATTGAGAAAAAAATATTTGCAGGGTTAAAAGGAAGATGAAAGACAGAATTATTCCCCTATGGGTGAAGTCTAGGCTATGTGAGTTTTGTTCTCTTATTCAAAAAGGAACATGACTAGTGTAGGGTTAGTGACAGGAAGGGTGTCCAGCCTTGAAAATCTGCCTTATTGAAATGCATCTAATCCATACAAGCATGGGAAAATGGTCTTTAAAATCAGAATGATGATGATGATACAGTCTGAGCAAGGAGGTGAAACACTTGCATGAAATATCATGCAATATTTCACTTTATCAACCCTGAAAGGATAAGAGCAAAGTTGACCTGAATTCAAATGCCATTGAGGTTGACTTTGCCTTTCATCTTTTTGGGGTTCAGAAAATAAGTACCAGTTAAGTATTGGGGTCAATGTAATCGACTTACCCTCTCCTCCCAAATTGCCAGCCTTATGCCAAAATTTAAAACCAGTATTTCATTAGAATTAGTTACCTTCCTTCCTTCTTGAATCATACTGATTTATAAAGGCTGGTTTCCCAATTTCATGGCATATATATTCCCCACTTGGATGGGATGCCTGTCCATTGTAGGATTACTCATTTTTGCCAACTGAGTGAACTGGAGCAACATGAAATGAAGTGTTTTGCTCAAGGTCACAACGCATCGCCTGGTTCAAGAATTGAAACCACAATCTTACAATCATGAGCCCTTGAACTCATGAGAACAGACTTTCACCTAGTTTCTGTGGTGTATAAGCGTCTAAGATTACAACACTCCCTGTTGAATGGGATGCTGGTCCTTCATGGAGTTAACTTACCATCTTTTGCTGGAAATCATTTATGGCTAAGTGGACTGGAGCAACATGAAATGAAATGTTTTGTTTGAGAACACAACACACCACCTGTTCCAGGAATTGAAAGTGTGACCTTACAATTGTGAGTGTAATGCTCTAACCACCAGACCACATGCTTTCACATCTCCTTGAAATACTGATTCTATTCTTTAATATACTATGGCTAAACCTTTGCAAATTGATGGGAAGTATTGAGGCTCATTTTGGTATTTCTTACAGCCTTGGTTTCTCTTTCTGATTTTTCAGAAGACTTCAATATAGTTTTGTATTTCGGAATGTACTTTTGGGGCAAGAATTTTGCTTTCTTTTTAGTTATTCATTTAAGTGATTTGATATCTTTGTGTATTAATTGTTTTTATTTTTCCAGAAAATCGCTTCAAAATGGACCTGGACGTGACACAAGCTATCACTTTCAGTGATGTAGAAGATGATGCTGAGAAAAGTAAACTTCCGGTTAGTAATTTTACAGTTTTCTCAAGAGACCTTTAGAATATTATCAAGAGTTAAATAAACTGAGTACTTACAATACATCATCATCATCATCATTGTTTAACGTCCGCTTTCCTTGCTAGCATGGGTTGGACAATTTGACTGAGGACTGGTGAAACCAGATGACTACACCAGGCTCCAATCTGATTTGGCAGAGTTTCTACAGCTGGATGCCCTTCCTAACGCCAACCACTCCGAGAGTGTAGTGGGTGCTTTTACGTGCCACCGGCACGAGGGCCAGTCCAACGGCACTGGCAACGATCACAGTATTTGGCAAATATTTATAATTGATAAGAGACACATGTTTATAGTTTGGTTGATATTTATAGTTTTGTTGGGGATGTATATGGAGAAAAGTAGTCTTTACTTGATGGGTTAGGAGTAAGAGAAGCATCTTGATGGGTTAAGAGTAAGAGAAGCAATTTATATTTCTGGTTTGTTAGTTTGGAAGATATGCATCAAATCTGGAGCAACATATGTTCTGACTCATCACACAAACAAGCTGGTATTCTTAATTAAGTAATCTGTTATAAGTAGTTCTAAAATTGATGATCCCTAAAGTTGAATACCTTCTATTTGTGTTGGGACTGTGTACATCTGAGTTTGGGTTGTTTTTAAATGATCTTTCAGTTTATTCATCAATTCTCTTGGTGAGTAATTTCTTTTCTTTTTTTGTTTTGTGCCATGTGAAGTAGTCATATGGCACTTCTACAGCTAGAAACTTGTTCTGCTCTGACCCTTTTCTCTCATACTTTATCCCATTTTACTTCTCATCTCCAAGCATAAAGTTAAACCCTTGGGATTTATAAATTGCAAGTTTCATTGTGATCTCACCAGTGCTGGTGACATAAAAAAAAAAACCACTCAGTACACCCTGTAAAGTGATTGGCACTAGGAAGGGCATCCAGCCATAGAAACAATGCCAAAGCAGGCACTGGAGCACGATGCATTCCTTGAGATCATTGGATCTTATCAAACTGTCCAGACCATGCCAGCATGGAGCATGGATGTTAACTGCTGATGATGATGATGATAATGACTGTTTCTAAATGCCTCAAGAGTCTTCATAAACAACTTGAGACTTTATCTCTGTCTCCTGAGTCATCATCAACATTGTTTGACGTCCATCTTCTATGCATGCATGAGTAGGATGGTCAACAGGAGCCAGCCAGGTAGAAAATCTACCCAAATCTACTGTCTCTGATTTAGCAGGGATTTTACTGCTGGATGTCCTTCCTAACATCAACCACTCCGCAGGGTGGACTCAGTGCTTTTTATGTGGCACTAGCACAGGCATTTTTGAGAAGGACCGAGAGAGCAATGTGAGGTGTAAAACTATTGGATAAAAGGAGGGCTGAAGACTTGATGGGGATGCTGTGGTTGGAGGAATCGGTGGAACAGCTGGCAAGGGCAAATGGAGTGCAGTGGATATGGACTTGTGTTGAGGAGTGATGAGGATCATGTTCTGAGGAAAGTGCATGAGTTTAGAGTGAATGAACATTGAAAGCGAGGTTGGCCAAAGAAGACATGCAGGGGACAGGTGGAGGAGGAGATTGGAAGGGTTGGCTTGAGGAGGGAGGACGCTCAAAACTGGGCGAGATGGTGTGAGAGCAGTTGCTGTAGGAGTGAGGTAGATCCAGCCACCCCAGTTAACGGGGACACACCCGGATTCAAAATATTGGACAAGAGATAGAAAGGTCATTTTGTAACCACATGTTTCAAAGTTCAATCCTACAATGTTATGCTTTGGATATCCTCTGTCATAACCTCAGACTAACTAATGCCATCATCATCATCATCGTTTAACGTCCGCTTTCCATGCTAGCATGGGTTGGACGATTTGACTGAGGACTGGTGAAACCGGATGGCAACACCAGGCTCCAGTCTGATTTGGCAGAGTTTCTACAGCTGGATGCCCTTCCTAACGCCAACCACTCAGAGAGTGTAGTGGGTGCTTTTACGTGTCACCCGCACGAAAACGGCCACGCTCGAAATGGTGTCTTTTATGTGCCACCCGCACAAGCCAGTCCAGGGGCACTGGCAACGATCTCGCTCGAAAATCCTACAGGAGCCAGTCAGGCGGTACTGGCAACGGCCACGCTCAAAATGGTGCATCTCATGTGCCAACCGCACAAGAACCAGTCCAGGGGCACTGGCAACGATCTTACTTGGCTTGCCGGGTCTTCTCACGCACAGCCCATTTCCAAAGGTCTCGGTCCGTAGTCATCGCCTCGGTGAGGCCCAATGTACGAAGGTCTTGCCTCACCACCTCAGCCCAGGTCTTCCTGGGCCTACCTCTTCCACGGGTTCCCTCAACTGTTAGGGTGTGGCACTTTTTCACGCAGCTATCCTCCTCCATTCTCACCACATGTCCATACCAGCGCAATCGTCTCTCTTGCACGCCACAACTGATGCTTCTAATGTTCAGCCATGTGTGTAAAATTCAGTAGAAGGAAACTGCGTGTGTGTGTGTGTGTTATGTAAGATGTAAAATATTGGCAAGAAAATCAATAAACTACTTTCAGACAAACATACTTTGTGGTATTAGTTCTGGCCTTGTTACACAGATGCTCCTTTGTGACCTTCATTGTCATAAATGCCATGAAACTGTCATTAGCCATTTGAAAACCTGTAATTAATGATATTGTTGTTCAAAAAAATGCAGTAGAAATCTAAATAACACCAGTGATGACTTTTGGGAACCAGAGCCTGATTTGAAAAACTTCTTTTGTATGAAAAATGCGTAAAAACTGTAATTCCATTCAGGAAATGCATTAAATGCTCCAAGATTGAGATAGAAAAGATGTATTTGCCTCAACAGGTAAATTTAAGGATTATCTAATGTGGAGCATTATTATATGGGAAAAAGTTCTTCTTAAAGATGGAAGGAAGGGTTTATCAGAGTTGCATGAGATCTGCAATGCTGTATGGGAGTAAGATGTGGTGTCTTTACAGAATTTACTAATTTAGGTGGTAGTTCTTGTTTATATGACTATGTTCTTCATACACTTACCTTTGCTGTTTTTCAGGTGGCTCATCTAACAATTCTGAATCATCAAGCTTTGAAAAATAAATTGTTTCCTATTTTTAGAGGTAAAGTTTCTCTAGATATTTGTTTTATTGTTTACCTTTTACTTATTCTTTTTTTTTTTTTTTTTTTTTTTTTGTCACTGCTGCTTAATAGATATTATACATTCATTACATCTCATCCCAATCTTCGAATTTTAACTGTAAAATTAAATTTCTTGGAGTTATTCCAGTAATGATATTAGATATCTAACCAAAAACAAATAGACTTGGTATTTTCTGCAAGTCATGTTACCTCAATAAACTTGACATTTCTCAACAGAAAATAGTTTCAAACATGACATTGTCATCACCTCCATGAGATTCAGATCTTATGGCCAACTTTCATCATGTTTTTCCATGTCTTCAGTTTCCTTCCCTGCAGAATTGCTTGGCACTACTTTACTCAACTGTCACCTTCTGTATGCATCACATATTCATACCACTCGGTTTTCTCTGTTGCACATAACTGCTGGTTTCTTTTATATCCCATTGTTTGTGCACACTAATATTACACATCGGTGGAGCATACTTGCTTCATTTCTTTGCTGCCTTTATACATCCTCTACATTCAGTGCTTAAGTTTTCTATCATGTAATATTTCATTTTGACTACAGGCCTTGTACAATCTGCTCCTCACTTGGACAGAGAAACCTTTGTTACTAACGAAGGTAATAGCTACCTGAACATTTTCCACCATGTTCTAACTCTGGTTACTAAGCTTTTTGAACGCCCATCTACTGCAGTGGAGATTAAATCACTGAGGTAGCAGAAGCTGTAGACCAGTGTTTCCCAACCTTTTTTCCCGGCGCCCCACTTTTTCATAGCAAAAGTTTTTACGCCCCACCTTTTCCCATGTCCACTCACATTTACAAGTACATGTGGGCCTACTTACAATTGAAAAAAATCAAAAATTAAAAAATTGTATTCAAAATACAAAAAAATAGCTTGAGAATTGAAACAACAGGCACTGAAAGTGCATAACACCCAATAAATCGATAAAATTATTACGATTTCTCATGTTTTTAAAAAATGTCAATTTATAAAGAATAAAGAAACACGTTTTTTCAGTTCAATTATTTGACGGTCAGCTCGACTAATTTAGTGAGAACCCTGTGCCTGATGCATACAGCACAAGTTTTTAATTTGAGGAGACAACTTTGTTAATTTCAGTCGTAAATCGCCACGTTTTGTAATCTCAAGCCGGTTTCTCTTGGCTTCGAGCAAATTATCAACTGCACTGAAACCACATTCGACCAAATAAGACGAAGGGAAAGGAATCAGTAGCTCTCTCGCTGATGTAGAAATTTTAGGATATTTTCTTTCAACCTCGTCATATAGCCACATCTTTGTACCTTTCAATTTAAACAAAGTCTTCACTGATTCATCATGTTGTAATTCTGATAACTCTTCTTGGTATTGGATTGTAGCATCAGAAACGTTAATCAGAAGCGGTTGAGTTAACCAAGAAGGAAAATTCATTGCCTTTAAATCGCAAAATCTGTCATTGAAATCCTTTATCAAGATATTTAAATGATCAATAATTACAATGCCAGCATCATTCGTTATTTCACATTTACTCAACCAGTAAGGTTCACTGAAATTTCTTTTGGAAAATTTCTTTTTCCATAATTCGAGAGCTGTAATAAATCCAAAAATCTTTGCTTTTGCATCAATAAGTGTCATGTTTGCACCTTGAAGTTGTTTATTCAAGTTTCCAAGTTTCTCAAATATGTCTGTCAAATAACTGACAAATGCTTTTCCATCCGTTGTTGACAGCAATTTCATTTCACATTTATCACTAAGAAAGTCGTTAATCTGATCAAATAATTCCATGAACCTCTTTAAGCAGTTTCCACTTGATAGCCATCTTACTTCTGTATGAAGCAATAATCGAACATGTTCGGCACTTTGATTTATACAAAACTGCTTAAAAAGACGTTCAGATTTAGAATTTCTTTTAATGCTGTTGACACACTTGATCACACTTTGAAGAATCTTGTTAAGAACAGGGGACAATTTCTTGGCAACCAAGTTTTCTCGGTGTATTACACAATGGACAGTCAACCTGTTTGGATTTTCATCCTTCATCATTTTTAAGCATCCCGTATTCTTGCCCATCATGGCAGGTGCACCGTCTGCCGCACATGCCAGTAAGTTTTCCTTTGGTATTTTGTTTGCATCCAAATAATGTTTGATTTTGATGTAAATATCATTTGCAGTTGTGGTGGTTTCAAACGATTCGCAGAACAGCATCTCTTCCTGAAACTCCTCGTGGTCAATATACCTCACATAAGTCAATAACAGAGCCTCACTGTCCCGGATTGTGGATTCGTCCATTTGTAATGAAAACTTACGCAATTTTAATTTCTCAATGAGCTGGCTTTCAACTTCTTGCCCCATTTCATCTATTCTGTTCGAGACAGTGTTATTACTGAGTGGCATAGTCCTGATATCTCCATCATCTTTTTGTAATACAGTTTTTAAGAATATTGAGATAGCAGGTTTAATCAGTTGCTCTCCAATAGTGTGATTCTTTCCATGTTTTGCTATAAGCAAGGAGATTTCGTAGCTGGCTTCAAGGGCACGAGTATGAGGCGCTTGTTTTGCATGAAATAGTGAAGTGAGTTTTGTTCGGTTTTTAAATTTTTCTTTCAATGATTTGAAGTATTCCAAATCTAAATTAGAATTATTAGGATGTCTTACCTTTAAGTGCGCTTCCAGCCTACCTGCCTTCATTGACTCATTGCTCATCGTCTGATTACATAATAAGCAAAACGGTTTACGCTCATCATGCTCATCAGGAATGAATCCAAACTTCAAAAACTCCACCGCGTATTGACGAGTCTTCTTGTTTGGTTTGCTCATTTTCAATAGGGCTAACAAAAGATATTAAAATTGAAAGGTACAGTATTGAAAGTCTCGGGAGATGACACAAATCCAAGAAAGCGATGGAGACGATGAATTTTGCAGTGTGAAAAGAAAGTGATTCGTGGAAACAACCGGCAACAACGAGTCACCTGAGCTGAGTTGGCTGCTGCCTTGAAAAAATCACTGCATAGTTTATGTTGAAATAAAGAGCTGTGGTTTAACCCCAATTTATAGACTATTTTTTGCCGGCGGTTATAACAAAGCTTAGATGCGCGCACTCTTCAGTATAAACTAATTGAGGCAATTGATTGGCTTATCTGAATAGTAATGCCAGCAGTTCCTGTCGATGAAAATTTCATGCATCATTTACTGCCAGTAGTGATTCATGCTACATGTATAGGGATGCGCGTAAGTTTATTGCTCAGTCAGTGCGGGATCTTCTTTGTCTCGCTGGGGTGCGAGAGTTTCCGATGTGGAGGCTTCAAAGGAAAGACGGAATCTAAGGTTGTGCCTGCGATGACCGCTCGTCATGTACAAATATTTTCACAGCCCACGTCTATGCCCCGCGCCCCACCTGAATTTTCTCAGGCCCCACCTTGGGAATTACTGCTGTAGACTGTTAACGTCCACTTTCCATGCTAGCATGTGTTGGACGATTTGACTGAGGACTGGTGAACCAGATGGCTACACCAGGCTCCAATCAAATTTGGCAGAGTTTCTACAGCTGAATGCCCTTCCTAACGCCAACCACTCCGTGAGTGTAGTGGGTGCTTTTACGTGCCACTGGCACGAAGGCCAGTCAGGCGGTACTGGCAACAGCCACGCTCGAAATGGTGTAATATATATATATATATATATATAAAGTTATAGCATGGTCTGGTTTTCATGTTTTTTATTATTGTATTTAAAAAAAAAATTTTCTACAATGTTGAAGTGTGTTAAACATTAAAAAAATATTTGGTAATGTTCATAAAGTTCAATTAATGCTTTCATACATTCGTAGTAATCATCAGATTTGAAAATTTATTAACTGGCAGCTGAGTTGAGTGCTTGACAACTGTAGTTAAATGACTGACTTCTTCCTTTTTATACCTTTGAGAAGGCTCTGACAAGCTGAATTTTTTTGAATAAGGTTTTAACCAATTTGCATGCAGCTTAAACATCACGGTTTGCCAGGCGCACTGATATTACTGGCATATATATATATATATATTTATATTTTACTCTGTGAAACTTAATTTAATTTTAATTTTTAATAAATTGATTTTAATTGAGTTTTTACCTGTAATTTTGGATTTTATCCCTAATATTATTAGTACTAATGATGCATACAGATGCATCATTAGTACTAGAACAGAGAATTATATTTATATAGGATGTAGTATTAACCTGAAACAGAGAATATATAACCATAAATCTTCATTTAGACTTAGACATAAGGCAAATAGTACAACTTTGGCAAGTAAAATTTGGGAGTTAAAAGACAATAGTATTAATTTTAGCCTTAAATGGGAAATTATAAGAAAAGCTCAACCTTATAGAAATAATAGATATGGATGTGAATTGTGTTCTATGGAAATATATGAAATTTTAAAACTTAGGAACAATCCTAATCTAATCAATAATAGATTAGACCTTAGGGTATCATGTGTGCATTGCTCTACTCGCACTTTTAATTTTTTTAAAAAATAGGACTTTTATTTAAATAACTAAAGTTATCAAAATTTATAGTACTTTACTTCTATTATGGTCATCTAGAACTATCAATTAGCACATATTTATTTTGGTAATTGAAACTTTACAACATATATTCCTGATCTCTATCCTTAACATCTAATCTACTTAAATCAATCATCAGATTCCTGTATTGATTATCCTTGTTATTTCCTCACATCCTTTCTTTTCTCAGTCCCTTAAACATCAATATACACATTATTATAAACTAATGTAAATCCGATAATAATTTTTATCTTTTATTCACATTATATAAATAAGGCTTACCTATGTGTCTCCTAAATAGTATCATTATCTTATCGTCAGCTAATAAGTTTTTTTTAAAGATAATTCAAAGTAGTGTTCATGATCACTATATACTTAATATACTTAATATCCTTAAATTTTACACCCTATCCAGAGCCCCTGAATTCAATATTGACATTATTTCATGATTTTTGTGGAAGATAATTACATCTCATTTTATTTTATTAACATACCTCTTATTGTGTAAACATTAGTTAGAGTTCTGTTGCTGTCTGTACCACTATACTGTTACTCTATTCAGACTAAAAGTAAAAAACCTATTTGACCCATATACCTAGGGCTATAATTCCTCAACATTAATTCCTCAACATTTTGATAGTAATAAAATGACCTGATACTACTATGACCAGTGAAACCTCTAGATTCTAATACTTTTATAGCCTTGTCCATGCATACTGCTTACACCTCCCCTCTCTTTAGAAGTAATTGTCCCTTTGCTATCACCACTAGATAAGAAACAATAGAATTCTGAGACAGTTAAAACTTTTGTCTAGAATCAATTACTAGCCTGATAGACCCTGCTATGTCAAGATGGACTTATATATTCTTCCTCACATTTGGATTTTATGTATGCTCTCTCCCACTTGGTTTTAATATGTTGCCACATTTGTAATATGTCTATTTCCGGATTTTTCGTGCAGCTGAAGATTGCTCTTCATATTGCATTTAAGGTAATGCTCATATTACTTAAATAAATTGAAGTAGCATGAAACGTGAATACTGCAATCACTTTTGAAATCCGTGTTGCTTATTGTTTGATATATATATATATATATATATATATATATATATATGTATGTATGTATGTATGTATAGTGCATGTGACAGTTAGCACAATACATACATGACAAATTGAGATAATTGAATCTATTGAGTAAACTCATTGCTAAATGAGCCTCAGTGTGGTGACTCAACCTACTAGAAACACCTGTCAGATTTCTCTCAATTTATTCCCTACTATGTTAGGAAAGAAAGCCACATGAAGAAATATGGTTGTGGGTTCACTGTGCCTCGGATAGAGACAGGATGATCACTGTTGGAATGCCTTTGATCACATGTCTGCTTAATCAGGACTGTGTGTGTTGGCACTCCGTCGCTTATGGCGTCAAGGGTTCCAGTTGATCCGATCAACAGTACAGCCTGCTCGTGAAATTAACGTGCAAGTGGCTGAGCACTCCACAGACACGTGTACTCTTAACGTAGTTCTCGGGGATATTCAGCGTGACACAGTGTGACAAGGCTGGCCCTTTGAATTACAGGCACAACAAAAACAGGAAGTAAAAGTGAGAGAAAGTTGTGGTGAAAGAGTACAGCAGGATTCGCCACCATCCCCTGCCGGAGCCTCGTGGAGCTTTAGGTGTTTTCGCTCAATATACACTCACAACGGTCTGGGAATCAAAACCGCGATCCTATGACCGCGAGTCCGCTGCCCTAACCACTGGGCCACTGCGCCTCCACTTAATCAGGACTAGCATGAGGCTAATCAACAACTTTTACTACAACTTGTTAGTAGAGAATTCATTTTAGTATTAAATTTTACTTTTTCTAATTCTTTGTATTTGATTCTGGAAATTCCTAGGAAAGAACATTATTGGCCGACATGAACATTCCTGTGAAGTCTGCATTCCAGTTAAGGTAAAACAGTTTTCATTTAAAATATTATATCTCATTTCACTTGTCTTAATGGTTTCATTTGTCTTTCTTTTTTTTTTTGTGTCTCTCCTGTCTTGTTTCTTCATTGGAAATGTTTTCATTCACTGTAAGAATACTCTGAGAGTGGGATGTAGAAATACAAACATTCCGTTATTTATCCATGTAACTAAGAGAATCAAAATCAGCTTTTTAAAAGATGTTTATGAAATTTAGATCATCAGAAGGTCAAAAGCATCTACAATGAGGCATAATTCTTGTGAATTTGAAGTGTTGACTACCAACCATGTAGTCATGAGTTCAAATTTACATACAGATGTTGTGTTGGCCCTATATATTAGAACAATAAGTTAATTATTTATAAGCACTTATCTAAAACTAAAGCTTTATGTGTAAAAGACATATTAACAGGATTATCAAAATAATATTAAAGTTTCAACCTTCTTGACTCAAAAGGTTTACCATCACTGCCTTACACATTTTGTGCTCCACTCCCATTCACCACTACACTTCATCTAGTCACTACTCTGTTTATCTTCTACTAACAGGCACCACCATTACTTAACATCATTCAGTTACTACACTCTATGTATTCACTACCACATTTACAAGATTCAGTCACTACATTGTGTCTGTACTACCTGTCTTCCCACAGATTATTCAATCACTATATTGCACTGTCTGTGTTCCACTACTATAGACCATCATACTTGTCTCATACATCAATGATGTGTGATGGTGTATAGCAGTGGATATATGCACAGTGTAATAGAGTGACTGTGAAGGCAATGGCATAGTGGTTAGTATAGTCAGCTCATCATTTAACATCCACCTTCCATACTGGCATGGGTTAGATGGTTTGACAGGAGCTGGCCAGGCAGAAGATTGCACCAGACTTCTGTGTCTGTTTTGGCATGGTTTTTACAACTGAATGCTCTTCTTAACACCAACCACCCTACAGACTGAATGCTTTTTACATTGCACTTGCACAGGCAAGGTCGATTTTGGCTTGGTTTTTACAGCAGGATGCCAGCCACTTTACAGTGTGGACGGGATGCTTTTTACATGAAATGATCATAAAATTGTGAGTTCGATTCTGGTGGTATGTTGTCATTGCACTATGTTCCATTTCAATGCACTACAAAACTCACCACACTTACAACATTCAGTTGCTACACTGACCTGGTTCTCTGTTGGTGATGATAAGTGTTCCAGCTGATATGGTCAACTCCACAGACATGCATACCATTAACATGGTTCTCAGGGAGATTCAGCATGATGCACCAAATGTGACAAGGCTGGCTCACTGAACTACAAGTACAGCTCATTTTTACTAACTGAATAGACTGGAATAACATGAAACAAAATGTCTTGTTCAAGGACACAAATCTCCACTGGGAATCAAACTCACAACCTTATTATTGTGAGCCAAATACATTATAGGCGTAGGAGTGGCTGTGTGGTAAGTAGCTTGTTTACCAACTACATGGTTCCGGGTTCAGTCCCACTGCGTGGCACCTTGGGCAAGTGTCTTCTACTATAGCCTCGGGCCGACCGAAACCTTTTGAGTGGATTTGGTAGACGGAAACTGAAAGAAGCCTGTCGTATATGTGTGTGTATATATATATATGTCATTTAGTTCCTACACCAGACTTATTCCACTATCATTTCCTTCATTTAGTCATTTCTTTGATAACATACACAACTAGACTTCTCATACTTGAAATAAATTATCAACTCTTTGCATAAAAAAAAATATTAAATAAAATAGTGTTGTCAGGCTTCTCTATATTTCCGCTATTAATTTTTTTTCTAGTCACTGTCCAAGAAACACGCTTGTATAGAAGTCACAGGCCGTTCTCACTTACTCTATGATATGAGCAGCCGCAATAAGTCTCGAAGAGGAACAGTAAGTCACTTCATATATTTTTTATTGGTTAACTCAATAGATTTGTGTATTGATGAGATTTTGCTGTTTAGAATATTGGTCAACTGTTTTCCTTTGTTATCTTCGTTACCATTACCATTTTCATCATTATCCCCCACCAGCCTTCTTCTGGTGTGTATAGAGGAACTCGATATTGATGATAATTTGTGGCATGGATACAGAAGTATGTGTACCTTCTTTATGTTCCCCCTGTTTTATTATTTCAGCTTTTCCTAACCCCTGAGGTGCGATATGAACTGAAACATAAAGATACGCTGGTCTTTGCTGATGTTAGCTGTCAATACGCTATTGAGGAGGTGTGTATTATCATTTTATTTGTATAAAATTAGATGTTGTTGTCATTGATTGCAGTTTCGGCAATACTGACTTTAAGAGTGCAATTCGTTTGATACCAAACCACCTGATACCACTTGTGGTTTCATGATACAAAACCACTTGCTTTAAAGTGTTCATAATCTAATTAAAACACTCTATCAGGATTTATATTAAGTTTGTTACAGACACCACTTTTTTTCTTGTAGTCAAGTAGGCATCCAGTACCCACGATCCTTTCCAGAGTTTCCTCTTCTACAGGTTCTCTCCAGAGCCAGGTTTCTAGCTTCAGAAACCTGGCTCAGATGCTTGTATTTGAGTGGACTTCACTGAAGGCACCAAAACCAGAATGTAATGTTAAACTGGGCAATGAATAAAGTCTTTTGTTCAAGTAGGTTATTATGAGATTTGAACTCAGAACAGTGAGAGTCAGAAAATATCCCACAAAGTATCCTCCAGTTATGCTGAACTGATGTATATCAGTACATTTTTATTGACCCTCTATATCAAGGTTTTCAACCATTTTTTATCTATGGACCCCTTTGATTATTATTTTATACTGATGGACTCCCATAGCTATTCAATGTTGAAAAGCAAGTTTCATAGCCACTTCTTTCAGTATTCCTATTTTGTTTTCCACATTAACTTGTGCAGGTTGAACTGTGTAAAATGTTAGAGTAAGAAACCTAGCTGCTTCTTGCTATATATACCAATACATATATCTAAAGAAAAATTTTTTCAGGGACTTGTAAAATACTATTGCGGATCCCCAATTTACTATCTTGTTGTATGGGCCTGCCAAAATCTTATATGGACCCTGGTTGAGAATCTGATCTAGATGAAAGAAAGGCTAAGTCAAACTTGAGTGTCAAAGAATCAAAAGAGAACACTGCATGAGAGTCTAACTGATGTTATAACATTTTTCCTAATTCACTGAAACCACTATATACCTTTCCAAATTTTTCTTATTTTAGAAGTTACTCCAAATTCTTGAACATTTTTAAAATCATTTGAAACATAGCTGTGTGGTTAAAGCATTTGCTTTATAACTGGTTTCAAGTTCAAATCTGATTGTGTTGCATCTTGGGCAGTGAATGTTTGTTCATTATTTTTGCTATGTATGTCTTCTCTGTAGTGCATTTTATTTAAAATGTTTAACAGTCTCTTCTATTAATTTTTTTTTCCAGATTGCTCGTGCTTCAGATTCTGGCTCCAACACTGAGTCAATGTCAGATTTGGAAGACGAGTTGGACGAAATCACTACAAATACTCCTACAATATTGAAATCTAATATTTCATTGCAACTGGAAAACTCTAATAGCAGTTCCAGCAGTGACATTCTTCTTCCAACACAGGTAGTGTAATGTACTTTAGTGTTACACAATACAGTATTATTCCAAAGGTCTCGGTCAGTAGTCATCGCCTCGGTGAGGCCCAATGTATGAAGGTCTTGCCTCACCACCTCAGCCCAGGTCTTCCTGGGCCTACCTCTTCCACGGGTTCCCTCAACTGTTAGGGTGTGGCACTTTTTCACGCAGCTATCCTCATCCATTCTCACCACATGTCCATACCAGCGCAATCGTCTCTCTTGCACACCACAACTGATGCTTCTAATGTTCAGCTTTTCTCTCAAGATACTTACACTCTGACGGGTATTCACATTGACATTACACATCCAACGGAGCATATTGGCTTCATTCCTTGCGAGCTTACGTATGTCCTCAGCAGTTACAGCCCATGTTTCACTGCCATGTAGCATGGCTGTTCGTACGCATGCGTCATACAGTCTGCCTTTTACTCTGAGTGAGAGTCCCTTTGTCGCCAGCAGGGGTAAGAGCTCTCTAAACTTTGCCCAGGCTATTCTTATTCTAGCAGCTACACTTTCAGCGCACCCCCCCCCCCCTACTAACTTGGTCGCCCAGATAGTGGAAGCTATCGACTACCTCTAGTTTTTCACCCTGGAATGAGATAGAAGTTGTTTCCTGTTTGTTTACAGTCTTTATTGCACCTGAACATCTGCCACAAACAAAAACTAACTTCCTAGTTAACCTGCCATATATATATATATATATATATATATATATATATTATACTTAAGCCTTATGATTGGATTCGGTAAACAGAAACTGACAGAAGCCCATTGTGTGTGTGTGTGTGTGTGTATATGTTTGCATGTATGTACAGAGGTGCAGGTGTGGCTGTATGGTAAGAAGTTTGCTTCCCAACCACATGGTTCTGGATTCAGTCCCACTGCGTGGCACCTTGGGCAAGTGGCTTCTACTATAGCCTTGGGCCAACCAAATTCTTGTGAGTGGGTTTGATAGACGCACACTCTGTGTGTGTGTCTTTTAGTCTGTGTTCGTCCCCCTCCCCCCATCACTGTTTGACAACCAGTATTGGTGTGTTTATGTTCCCATAACTTAGTGGTTTGGCAAAAGAGGCTGATAGAATAAGTGCTAGGCTTAAGTCCTGGGATGGATTTGTTTGACAAAAGCACTTCAAGGCAGTGCTCTAACATGGTCACAGTCACATGACTGAAACAAGTAAAAGAATACATGTATATGTATGCTGTGTGTACCCCTGTCATAACATCGTGTGATGGTTGTAAATGAACATCATCATCATCTTACAAACAATCTTCCATTCATTTCCAGCCTTTTGTAGAAAGACCATATCTGGTCATGGAGAAATATTACCTTGCCTGGAAACAGTTGAGGGTTGGCGACAGGAAGAGCATCCAGCCTTAGAAAATCTGCCTCAATTTTGTACAAGATATTCAGTTCTACACCTTCATATGTATAGAAAAGTATTATCTATACACCTATATGGACAATCTGATTTTTTTTTTTTTTATCATATTAGAGATTTTATCTTTGTACTTTTGACCACTAAAGCATGGTGTCAATCATCACTCTGTTGCTTTCTGTCTCTTTCTGGTTTACCTCTTCTACTTCTTCTGAATTGGCCAGTAGAGGTAGTGTTGGAGGTGCAGTGTTAACAACATATGTTAGTAATGAGATGTGAACATGCAACTCTTCCTCATTTTGTCACCCATTCCGTTGTTTCTCCCGGTATCCAAACTAACTGTTTTGTCCAGTCCTTTCTCTTTTCTGGACTTTATTGCCATGGAATCGCCTTCTGTGCTCCCATTTTTGACATAAACATCGACTTGCAGCTGTTCCAATTACATAGAAATCTCACTGGTCTTGAAGGGTCTGCAAAGGTTATAGACACATTTCCTTCCTTCTGATCAAAACCGTAAAAAGAAACTGAGAAAAAAATCATTTGGCAACAAATCCATTTAGCCATTACCACTCCTGTATACTCATGTTCTCATTAGTTTAATACGTCATTTGATAATAGTGAAACATGCCACTTACAATTTCTGGAATGTATGGACATCTGTGGTATTAACTGTAAGGAATGGGTTGACTGTATGTTGTTGTTTAGAGTCAGTTCAGCCTTGATCAAGCAGACCAATAAACCAAGACGGTCCAACTGTGATCAAACATACTATATCCAATGTGTCTGGCTCTTTTTTTTAAATGGCTGGGTGTGAGTGAAGGCACATTGTCCAGTGGTTAGCCTGTTGCAGATCAGTAACTCTGTGACTGACTGGTGTCCTGTTCAGAGTGAATGTTGTGATCTTGGTCACATATATACAATGGCCAGAGTAATCAGTCTTATAGATCCTAGGACTTGAGACAATAATGTCCAGGGGTTGGTGATGGTAATATGACAGATGTGGCTGTTGTTTCTAGCAGCTTGAGTGTCCAGATAGAGACCTCTTTGTTGAATTACTGTGGTTTGTTGTTTTTAACTGCAGGTCAATGATGTTTGAAGAAACTTATGATCCATTCCTACCATGATCATCTCACATTTTTAGATTCTACATTACCCTTCCATTTTTAAGACAATACGGTATGATTTCAGTGAGATTTGGCAACTATTTCTAGAAGGTTTAACAGACACATTGAAGTTTCCTCTTGTTGGGCCTTGTATCACTAATCGTATTCCTTTCAGTAAACCAAATCTTAGAAGGTTAAAGACACTGTTGCAGAATATGCTTTGACAACCCACAATTTTAATGCTTTGTCTTTTGTATTCCTAGTAGTATTCAACCATCAGCATCCACAGTGATATACCTTCAGTGTGTTTCATATTCTTCTTTTGTTTTCATTGCTGCAGGATTTCCCAGTTCATGAGTTAACCAAGCATTCAAGCCAGGGCTTAGCAAATATATCTCCAGTGAAAGGTAAGGACTATATATTCTTTGATTTCTGATTCCTGGAAGGTGAGATTGAGAAAATGAAATGTCTTACCTTAATGTCAATGCAGAAAATATTTTTTCTGGCATAACCCCTACATACAACAAAGTACTGGCTATCTACATAAGCTGTGCTGATCAGGCAAAATGCTATGCTGTATCAAGTTACTGTTCTTTACATTCTGAGATCAAATTTGCCTTTCATACCTTAAGGGTCAATCAGATAAAATGCTACTCATTTACTGGGATCAATGTAATTGAGTATCTTCCAATCATCAAAATTCCTGACTTTGTGCCTAAATTAGAAATAATTCAAGTTAGGTACGTGTATGGTTGTGTCGTAAGAAGTTTGCTTCCCAACCACATGGTTTTGGGTTCAGTCCCACTGTGTATCAACTTGGACACGTGTCTTCTACTATAGCAGTGAGTTGACCAAAACCTCATGAGTGGATTTGGTTGACAGAAATTGTGTGGAAGCCTATCATACATATGTGTGTGTGTGTGTTACTGTCTCCTTGCCTTGACATCATGTGATAGTTGTGCATGAGTATCACCATCATTCAAGCTGTGTCCTTCATTTCCAATATTCAACACATTTTGGCACAAGGCCAGCAGTTTTGGGGGATGGGATAAGTCGATTATATTGACCCCAGTGCTCAACTGGTATTTATTTTATCAACCCTGAAAGGATGAAAAACAAAGTTGACCTCAGCAGGATTTGAACTCAGAATGTGAAGATGGAAGAAATAATACTAAGCATTTTGCCCAGCATGCTATCGATTCTGCTAGCTATCATATTTTGCTTGCTAGTAATATTAAGAAGGACAATGAATCATTCCATGCTCTCTTGGACTTTTTTATTACATTTCCTTACAATTCTGGTTCATGTTGCATTTCTTGTTATTTCAGCTGAAGTACTTGCTGTAGATTCCAGTCCAGAGAACCAAGGGGAATCATCTTATCTCAAAGATAGAATATTTTTCCAGAATAATGGTATATTCAATGTATTTTCTTTAAGTGTGTCCTCATTGTCATAGCCATAATCATTCATTATCATCATTTTCCAACCACCTTCCTATTCCAGCATCTCAGCATTTCACCATCATTGTGTTTCTTTGTCATCTAGCTGTCACAGGAACAAAGAAAACCCACCAGTTTCTGTTAATGTGCATGTCTGTACTACCAGTCATCACTTCCTCTCCTCTGATTGATAGTCATCATTGTCCCTTATTCATGTTGATCATCAACCACTCTCCACTTTTCTTCACCATTTACTACGTTCATTTCTACCTCTATTTCTAACCATCTCTCTCACTCTGCCACCACATTTTTACAACTTTTACCCTCCTGCCTTTCCTGATCATCTATCCACACACTCTCTTCTATTCAACTTCTGAAGATACAGTGTCACCACCATCTTTCCAGCTCCATTCCATTTACTCCTACCCAAGCTCATAAAATGGCTTAGCCTCATATTTCCTCTTTAACAACAAATCTATTCATGTTGCTCCTGTCACACTCCAATCTCTCAGCACCTCGCATAAAGCCTCCTCTACTATATTCCTTTTTGGTCAAGTAGGCTCTACGGTGACATCACTAATGCTGATGCCATGAAAAAACACTCGGTACACACTGTAAAGTGGTTGGTGTTAGAAAAGGTATCCAGGTGTAGAAACCATGTCAAAACTGAGTTACTAGCATGAGACATGCTTCTCCAACATGTTAAATTCTTTCAAACCATCCCAACCCATGCCAGCATCGTTAATGATGATGGTCTTACAGCTGAATACCATTTTTGTTGCCAATGATTTTGAAACATGAATTGCCTCATTAATGACAATAAAAAATATATATCATCATCATCATCATTATCGTCGTTTAACGTCCGCTTTCCATGCTAGCATGGGTTGGACGATTTGACTGAGGACTCGTGAACCGGATGGCTACACCAGGCACCAATCTGATTTGGCAGAGTTTCTACAGCTGGATGCCCTTCCTAACGCCAACCACTCCGAGAGTGTAGTGGGTGCTTTTACGTGCCAGCGGCACGAAGGCCAGTCAGGCGGTACTGGCAACGGCCAAGCTCAAAATGGTGTATTTTACGTGCCACCTGCACAGGAGCCAGTATATTTGTGAAAATTGTAACAAATGTGGAGAACATACAGGAAATAGCATTAATAGGCTCCACACTTTCATTTATGTAGAGTATTCTCAATACAATATGAAATATTAACCAAAAAAAAAAATTTGCCTCTTATCAAAGGTGTTTGGTTATGCACTGAAAGCATGCAGTGAAATTTTTTTTTCTTTTTTGAGCCCTAGGACTCCTTGAAAGGGATGTCAATCCATTACAGGCTTTAAGGTTTGCAATCCTGAGGCGAGGGAACAAGTTGATTATTTTGAACCCTTGTACTTGACTAATAGTTTATTTTGTTGACCCTGAAAGGATGAAAGGCAAAGTTGTCCTTAGTGGAATTTGAGCTTAGGGTGCAAAGAACTAAAACAGCTGCTAAGCATCTTGTCTGACACGCTCATAGTTCTGCCAGATGAATTATAGGCGCAGGTGTGACTGTGTGGTAAGACGCTTGCTTCCCAACCACATGGTTCTGGGTTCAGTCCCACTGCACGGCATCTTAGGCAAGTGTCTTCTACTATAGCCTCGGGCTGACCAAAATCCTTGTGAGTGGATTTGGTAGATGGAAACTGAAAGAAGCCCGTCATCACTGCTTGACAACCAGTATTGGTGTGTCTATGTTCCTGTAGCTTAGTGGTTCAGCAAAAAGACTGATAGAATAAGTGCTGGGCTTTAAAAAGAAAATAAGTCCTTCGGTCAGTTTGTTTGACTAAAACCCTTCAAGGCTGTGCTCCAGCATGGCTGCTGTCAAATGACTGAAACGAGGTGAAGAATAGTTGTTAATGTTAATATTATTATTGGCTTTCTAAGTTTAGCATTTTAAAGGGGTTTATAGTCAGTTTGCTTAACCCCAGTACTTGATAGCTTCTTATTTTCTTGTAATGTGCACCACTAATTGATGGCAGTTAACTCTCGGAAAACTATATCTCAGATGTTGATTTTTCTTTTTTTTTTTTTTTTGTTTTTTAAGTGTAAAGCCTTTGCACTCTTTCGCTTTTTTTTTTTTTTTTGTTATTTCCAAAAATATTTTTGGATTCCTATGTTTTTGATGTAGGAGATTATGATTTTGCCAAAAAAAAACACATTTTCAAAATCTATTTTCCCCTTCTCTACCCCAATTATTTATTTTTTTTTTAATCAGTGTAGAAAAATACAGAGATCACACATACACACTGGGTAAAACACAGATTATGTTATTTCTTGCTATTTGCATGCACAAAATTACAGCTCAACTCCAATTAAAACAAACTTTTTTTTTATTTACGTATTTAAAAATCTGATCTTCAATGTGAACTCAGAATGAACTTTTTTCAGAAATTATGTCATTTAGCTGTTATTTCTAGAATGTCGGGTTTTTTCTGGTAATGATTTGATATTTTTTCATCCATTGTTGTAGTAGAAATCTACACATGTGTAAAACATGAAATTGTTAGCTTTTTGGAAGGCGGGAGGGAAATTGAGTGTTTTTTTAAGAGAAATTGGAATTTAATAAAAGAATTTCTTTTGCAATTTGTGCCGCTGGACTGGCTCCTGTGCAGGTGGCACGTAAAAAACACCATTTTGAGCGTGGCCATTGCCAGTACCACCTGACTGGCCCTCATGCCGGTGGTACATAAAGGCACCCACTACACTCTCGGAGTGGTTGGCGTTAGGAAGGGCATCCAGCTGTAGAAACTCTGCCAAATAATTGATGGCAGTTAACTCTCGGAAAACTATATCTAAGATGTTGATTTTTCTTTTTTTTTTTTTTTTCTTTTTTAATTTAATTTTTCACAAAAGAACTTGGCAGGTGTAAAGCCTTTGCACTCTTTCGCTTTTTTTTTTTTTTTTTTTGTTATTTCCAAAAATATTTTTGGATTCCTATGTTTTTGATGTAGGAGATTATGATTTTGCCAAAAAAAAACACATTTTCAAAATCTATTTTCCCCTTCTCTACCCCAATTATTTTTTTTTTTTTTAATCAGTGTAGAAAAATACAGAGATCACACATACACACTGGGTAAAACACAGATTATGTTATTTCTTGCTATTTGCATGCACAAAATTACAGCTCAACTCCAATTAAAACAAACTTTTTTTTTATTTACGTATTTAAAAATCTGATCTTCAATGTGAACTCGGAATGAACTTTTTTCAGAAATTATGTCATTTAGCTGTTATTTCTAGAATGTCGGGTTTTTTCTGGTAATGATTTGATATTTTTTCATCCATTGTTGTAGTAGAAATCTACACATGTGTAAAACATGAAATTGTTAGCTTTTTGGAAGGGGGGAGGGAAATTGAGTGTTTTTTTAAGAGAAATTGGAATTTAATAAAAGAATTTCTTTTGCAATTTGTGCCGCTGGACTGGCTCCTGTGCAGGTGGCACGTAAAAAACACCATTTTGAGCGTGGCCATTGCCAGTACCACCTGACTGGCCCTCATGCCGGTGGTACATAAAGGCACCCACTACACTCTCGGAGTGGTTGGCGTTAGGAAGGGCATCCAGCTGTAGAAACTCTGCCAAATAATTGATGGCAGTTAACTCTCGGAAAACTATATCTAAGATGTTGATTTTTCTTTTTTTTTTTTTTTTCTTTTTTAATTTAATTTTTCACAAAAGAACTTGGCAGGTGTAAAGCCTTTGCACTCTTTCGCTTTTTTTTTTTTTTTTTTGTTATTTCCAAAAATATTTTTGGATTCCTATGTTTTTGATGTAGGAGATTATGATTTTGCCAAAAAAAAACACATTTTCAAAATCTATTTTCCCCTTCTCTACCCCAATTATTTTTTTTTTTTTTAATCAGTGTAGAAAAATACAGAGATCACACATACACACTGGGTAAAACACAGATTATGTTATTTCTTGCTATTTGCATGCACAAAATTACAGCTCAACTCCAATTAAAACAAACTTTTTTTTTATTTACGTATTTAAAAATCTGATCTTCAATGTGAACTCGGAATGAACTTTTTTCAGAAATTATGTCATTTAGCTGTTATTTCTAGAATGTCGGGTTTTTTCTGGTAATGATTTGATATTTTTTCATCCATTGTTGTAGTAGAAATCTACACATGTGTAAAACATGAAATTGTTAGCTTTTTGGAAGGGGGGAGGGAAATTGAGTGTTTTTTTAAGAGAAATTGGAATTTAATAAAAGAATTTCTTTTGCAATTTGTGCCGCTGGACTGGCTCCTGTGCAGGTGGCACGTAAAAAACACCATTTTGAGCGTGGCCATTGCCAGTACCACCTGACTGGCCCTCATGCCGGTGGTACATAAAGGCACCCACTACACTCTCGGAGTGGTTGGCGTTAGGAAGGGCATCCAGCTGTAGAAACTCTGCCAAATCAGATTGGAGCCTGGTGAAGCCATCCGGTTCACCAGTCTTCAGTCAAATCGTCCAACCCATGCTAGCATGGAAAGCAGACGTTAAATGACGACAATGATGATGATGGTGATTTAGATACTAAATCATCATCATCATTGTTTAATATCTGCTTTCCATGCTAGCATGGGTTGGACACTGACTGAGGACTGGAGCCTGGTGCAACCTTCTGGCTTGCCAGTCCTCAGTCAAATTGTCCAACCCATGCTAACATGGAAAGCAGATGTTAAACGATGATGATGATGATTTAGTATAATAAATTATAGATCAACATACTAAAAACATCCACTTGTGACCATCATAGTCTGGTTGTCCAGCATCCTCACGACACCCACTTGTGACTATAATGGTCTGGTAGCAACATCTTTATGACATCCACTTGTGACCGTCATAGTCTGGTTGTCCAACATCCTCATGACACCCACTTGTGACTATAATGGTCTGGTAGCAACATCTTTATGACATCCACTAGTGACTATCATTGTCTGGTAGGCCAACATCCTAATGATGTCCACTTGTGACTATCATAGCCTGTATGTCAACATCCTTATGATACCTAGTTGTAACAATCATTGTCTGGAAGGTTGACATCCTAATGACATCTGTTTAAAACTAGTCAGATAGGTCAATGTTTTTAATAACTAACGACAGGTACTCGTGACTATCATAGTCTGATGTTTCAGTATCCTAGCAACATTTCACCTATGACTGTCATGACCTGGAGAAACACATTAAAAGCAAAACTTAAGAAATGCTTTCAATAACCTGGATAATTTATCTTCTCAGTAACTCCTGAATTATTTTAGATAACACATGTTCTACTTTAAATAGCATATTTTTGGTAAAGCATGTTCCAAATAATACAGATCTACATTTAAGAGATGAATTATGTACATTATTTACATTTGACTGATTTTTGTCCTCATCTTGTTTGTTGTTAACATAACGTTTCAGCTGATATACCCTCCAGCCTCCATGAGGTGTCTTGGGAAAATTTCAAACCTGGGTTCTCATTCCTAAGGTATTTTTCGCACGCTTCTGTATCGGTGGCATGTAAAAAGCACCATTTGAGTGCGATCGTTTCCAGCTTCGCCTTACTGGCACTCATGCCGGTGGCATGTGAACAAAACATTGAACTGACTCCTGTGCAGGTGGCACGTAAAAAACACCATTTGAGCGTGGCCATTGCCAATACTGCCGGACTGGCCCTCATGCTGGTGGCACGTTAAAAGCACCCACTACACTCTCAGAGTGGTTGGCATTAGGAAGGGCATCCAGCTGTAGAAACTCTGCCAGATCAGATTGGAGTCTGGTGTAGCCATCTGGTTCGCCAGTCCCCAGTCAAATCGTCCAACCTATGCTAGCATGGAAAGCGGACATTAAATGATGATGATGATTATTATTATTATTATCATTCAGGTCACTGCCTGGAATCGAACTCGGAATCTTGGGGTTAGTAGCCTGCGCTCTTAACCACTACGCTATATGCCCGTGGGCGTAGTGGTTAAGAGCATGGGCTACTAACCCCAAGATTCCGAGTTCGATTCCAAGCAGTGACCTGAATAATAATAATAATAATAATATCGAAAAATACCTTAGGAAAGAGAACCCAGGTTCAAAATTTCCCCAAGACACCTAATGAAGGCTGGAGGATCAGCTGAAACGTTGTGTTAACAACAAACAAGATGAGGACAAATATCCGTCAAATGTAAATAATGTATATTCCAGATAACTTGTAATTTTATATTACTCTTATTCTAGATAATTTCTGATGTATTTTGATAAACTGCTAATATGCTAATTTGTTTAGTAATAACATTTCTTGTGTTTTTAACTCTTCCAGCTAACAAGGAAGATAATATTGATGCAGAAATACTTGCAGCTGCTACACAGGCTTATGTTGCTGATTCTGATGATGATGGCAAGTGTTCCTTCTGTGTCGTGTATTGTGTGGCATGCAGCTCTCTTCGTCAATTTATCTAAAAATAGATTCTTCATTTAAAATTTTAAAAAAAATGAAAACAAATGATAGTAGACACAGAGGTGGCTGAGTGGTTAAGAAGCCTGCTATGTAACTACATGTTTTCAGGTTCAATCCCACTACATGGTACTTTGAGCAGATGTCTTCTGATATAGGCCCTGGCGAACCTATGCCTTGTGAGTGAGTTTGGTAGAAAACTATCAAATATGTATGTTCGTGTGTTTCCTACCTCTACTTAGCAACCATTGTCAGTTTGTTGGTATTCCTCTAACACAGTGGTTCAACAAAAGAGACTGATAGAATACGTACCAGATATAGAAAGAAAAAAAATGTTTGGGGTCAGTTAGACTAAATCTTTCAAAGTGGTGCTCCAGCTTGGTCGCAGTCCAGTGACTGAAACAAATAAAAGATGATTATTATAATCTTCCTCACTATTATGTTTATGCATGTACTGACAAGAGGGCAACGTACATATAGCAGCTAAATCTCCTTCAAATCACATCCTACTGTCTTAAAAAGACAAAAACTAGGTTTGTGAAATGAAATGTAAGTCTACTTGATCAGGGCTGGCCTGGATCCTAACAACAACAATTATATTTATATTGGTTTCAAATTTTGGGACAAAGCCAACAATTTCAGGTGAGCAGGTAAGTCAATTACATTGACCCCAGTGCATTGACTTATTTTATCGACCTTGAAGGGATGAAAGGCAAAGTAGACCTTGGTGGAATTTGAACTCAAAACGTAAAGATGGACAAAATGCCACTTAGCATTTTTTCCAGCACTGTGATGATTCTGCCAGCTTGCTACTTTACCAATAATCTTTATATTAACTACTATTTAGTCACAGGTGTGGCTGTGAAGTCTAGAGTTCACCATGTAACACCTTGAGCAATGGTCAGGTACTCTAGCCCCAGACTGATGAAAGCCTTGTGGATTTTGTAGTGGGAAACTGGGAGAAGCTTGTCATATATGCATGTATCTATATATTTGTGTGTGTATACCATTGTCTTGACATCGCATGCTGGTCATAAACATGCCTCACTGACATGCGATGCTGTTCATTTCCTGTCTTCCATGAAAAATATGTCTGGCTATGGGGAAATATTTCTTTGCTTAGAAATGGGTGAGTGTTGGTGGCAGGAATTGCATCCTGTCATAGAAAATATGCCTCAACAAATTTCTTCTGACCCATGCAAGCATGGAAAAGTGGACATTAAATAATGATTTGTGTATTATAGCGTTTCCTTGCTGCTGGAATTTTACCTCTCTTAATCTCCTGTTAATGAGGTTTTTTATCACACTCCTTCAAGCTCTCTGGATTTATTTACTGTTTGCTAATGGGTTTAAGGGTTTTTCACCACATCTCTTGTTTTAAGAAATGAAATCTTCATTTGTTATTTTGTCACGTATGAGTTTCAAAGAAATTTTCTGTTTGAGAAGAATTGCTATTTGCTCTCTCTCATTGTGTGGTTAGCTTGGCTGGAGGAAGACAGTAAATATAAACTTCCTCTACATCACTGACACAAGTACCATTACTACCACAACTGCCACCGTCAACAGTTTCACATATCACAACTACCACCACCACCACCAATACCATCACCATCATCACAATCATTGTCAACAGTTTCATAATTAGTGTCTAACATTTCATAAACCTCATTATCATTATTGTTAGTAGAAGCTTTGTGTTGTTATATCTAGTCGTGATTCAACTACTGAATACTCTTCCTATTACTGTTTTCTGTGGTATAGTGCATGATTATTTGCTGATAATTCTCTGTAAGAACTTTGAAATACAAGTGCAGGTGTGACTGGTAAGAAGTTTGCTTCCCAACCACATGGTTCTGGGATCAGTCTTCAGGCAAGTGTCTTCTACTGTTGCCATGGGCTGATCAAAGCCTTGTGAGTGGATTTGACAGATGAAAACAGAAAGAAGCCTGTCATGTGTGCGTGTGTGGCAGCCTTTGTGTCTTCCCCCACCATTTGACAACTGGCGTTGGTTTGTTTACATCCCTGTAAATTAGCACTTCAGCAAAAGCGTCTGATATAATAAGTACTGGAGTTGATACGTTCAACTACAAAAACCCTTCTGGATGGTGTCACAGCATGGCCACAGTCTAATGTTTGTAACATATAAAAAGATAAAAGATATCTCATAGACAAAGCAGAGTGCTGTGGAGCTGAAGGTAAGCTCTCAGTAACCTGAGCCAACAGCTTTGTTTCAATTCTTAGTTGCAGTTGTTTCATTTTACTGATGTTACCAATGCTCTTTAGGCTAAGTTGTGTGTCTATTACACATGAAATTGAGTTTGGCACATTGCAAACTAACAAATTCTTTGTTGTTTCCTCAAGTACTGCAGCAATTATTTTGGCCACAGGCTCAATAAGGGTAAAGACCCTCTTTGGTCATGAATGACCATGGGACCCTCTGAGTCACAAGACCAGCAGTTGCCCGTGCATACCAGCCTCCCTTCTCTATGCCACCCATGTTTTCCAAGGGAAAAGCAAAGGCCAATAAATCTTGGCACTAGTGACACTGCAACTCATTTCTACAGCTGAGTGAACTGGAGCAATGTGAAATAAAGTGTTTTGCTCAAGAACACAACACACAGCCTGGTTCGGGGATCAAACACACTACCTCATGATTGAGAACCCGACACTATAACCACTGAGCAATTTGCCTTCATAGGCTCAGTACAGTATCAATAATAGGATATAAACAGCTAACCACACGGTTGTTCCTTATTTAGCCTTCATGCTGGCAGACAGCTTACCATTCGGTTTATTCATTACTTATCCATCATGCTAGCTTCAAATTGGCTTCATGTTGGTTTCAAATTTTGGCACAAGGCCAGTAATTTGGGGGGAGGGTGTGAGTTGATTGCATCGACCCCAGTGCTCAACTGGTACTTACTTTACCGATTCTGAAAGGATGAAAGGTAAAGTCAACCTCGGCTGAATTTTTGAACTCAGAATGTAAAGATGGGTGAAGTGATACTAAGCATTTTGCCCGGCATGCTAATGATTCTGCCAGCTCACTGCCTTGTGATAGCCAATAATCTTGATGGATTTAGCCTATATCATTATACTTCCATCTTGCTCAGATGTTTGTTGTAAGTTTTTATGTATTTATATATATATACATATAATTACAGAATCTAAATCAGAAGTGTATGATACTGAAAACCCCATTGCAATTGTTGCTGATACGCAGTCACCCAAAGAGGTGAGTCATTCAAATTTTGTTTGATTTAAAAAAAAAATTCTTTTTAATGCTATGAACATTTGTTGTACCATGTTGTTATAGTAGGTTGGTTACATCTGAAAATTTTAACTCACTCTTGCTACTTGGAATTGTATCATATTTAAGTTTCCTCATTGAATCTTTTGTTGTGTAGCACTAGTTCCCCCCCTCTCCCCTGCATATGTACACATCATCATCCCTGATTAAAATGCCTATGACACTTAGGTAATCTTTCAAAGGACTAATTGTGATTTGCAGATCCAGAGCACCAAATACATTAAGCACCCATGAACGCTCAACTTAGTTGCTTGACCTGCTAAAGATAACAGCCAATCCTCCATTAAATCATACTCTACAATCTTTGAAAGAAGGAATATATTTGATAGTGTAGTCTTAGATACACAGCTGGTGTTAAGTAAAAAGCACCCAATACACTCTGTAAAGTGGTTAGTGTTCAGAAGGGCACCCAGCCATAGAGACCATACCCGAACAGACAACAGAACCTAATATGGCTCCTGACCTAACCAGCGCCTTTCAAACAATCCAACCCATGCCAGTGTGAAAAATGGACATTAAATGATGATGATGTGGTCATGGCAGGAATGCCTTTTATCATCATAATGTTTGCTCAGTCAGGGTTGAACTGGGGTTAAACAGCTAACATGCAGCTGCTTATTCTAATGAGGTCAGTGTGACAGTGTGGACATATCCTTCACTGTCCAATCAATGCCTGTTGCTGTTACTTTTGTTGTGACTGGATGTGAACATGGCCAAGTGGTTAAAAAGTTTGCTTTGCAGTCATGAATTCACTGTTTCAATCTGGCTGCATGTCATCTTGGACAAATGTATAAAACTGCTAAAACTAAACTAAAGTTGTTTATCAATCACTAGAGCAACTATATGTAAAACTAATAAATGCACAAACAAATGTATCTTATGTTTTCTTTGATTATCTCACCTGATATCAGATAACTCATAGCTTTTCAATATTTATATATTCTAGTCTCAGAAATCAAACCATGATAAGCCTGAAGATTTGCCAAAGGAAACAAATAAACCCAAGCTAAATTCTTCTCGATCTTCTCCATCTCAAAGTGCTTGTGGCGAATCTGAGGGATTTAAAACGAAGTCTTCATCTGAAATGCCTGTTAATACTAAACCAGAGGAGAAAGTAGATTATGATCTCTTTTTTATGTCCACCTATAAGAACGACATTGAAATATCTGATGAAGAATTGTCTCCTGCAAGTAAGTCACCCATGAAAGAGCCAGTTACCATCACAGATCAAGGAACTCTTCCTGCAACAGAGGCACCTGTAGACCAGGATCCAAATGAATCATTAAGTTCTGCTAACAAATCACCTGAAAGTAAGCTATCATCCACCATTAACAAGTCTACTGTATCTAGTCCTGTTATGGATACTGTTCCTGTGGGAAGTTTTCAAAAACTTGCATCGCCTGTAGATAAAACCGTCAAGGCACCTTCTAACACAAGCACTCCTATGAAAGAAACTGTGCCTCTGTCGAGCACTTTGATGGAGACCGTTGAAGTTGTGGAATGTGTAAGTCCAGAAAAACAACCAAAAGTTGCTATGCCATTGGAAACAGTAGCTATTGAAACATTCTCTGAAACATTGCGTGTTCAGGAAGATAAAGTTGATACAAGTTCTCCAGCAAAAAATCGCACAACGATAACCAGTCGAAATTTATCTTTGGTCAGCAGCCCTAAAGCTCATGCTTTGACTGAATGTAGTGAAAATTTCAGTTTAGATGCAACACAGCCATATGCGTTAGATAGTAGCATTAGTTCACCAAATACTAAGAAGCTGTCAGCATCTACACCTAAAACTCCTGATAAAACACAGCCTTTACGGCAAAGCTGTGGTCTTGATATAGAAGTAACAAATGACAGTGTTGGTGTTATGAAAGATAGTACTCCTGTGAAAAATAAACAATCTGAATCACCTGTTCAAACTCCTAAAAGATCAAGGGCGCATAGTATTTCCTCGGATGAAGAATCTTTAACTGATGAACCAAACTTTAAAGACAAACCTATCTTGGAAGGTGATAGCAATAACCAGTCAAAGGACCTTCAGGAAAACATCCCCAGTTCTGTTAATACATTGTCTGGGGACATTTTTTCCTCTGGTAAATCATCACAGACTACCTCATCTTCTACCCCTGATGTTACTGAGACAAAGTATTCTGGTGAATCAAACGCAGCTTCATTAGTTCCTGCTGTGGAAGAACAGACAGGTAAGTTTACATCAGTCATAATTGATTTACTATTACACAAGGACAGTAGTAGAAGTGGTGATAATCATGCCGTTCCTACTAGGAGTCAGAATTGGCACCTATTTTTTAAAGGGGTGGAGATGGAATAAGTGGATGATATCTTCATGGGGAGATAACTGGGGTACATTTAGCTGTCGCATTGAGCAAGTTGAACAACTGTGAAGAATCTCTTTGACTAACTTCTCTCCAACTGTACAGAACAAAAATGGCTGGGTGTGAGATCTGTCAGCAATATGGTTTCAATCCTTGGTGAACGGTCCAGAGGATTGAACAGGGTGCACAAGTAAGGTCAAGAGAGTACAAATGGAGAGTGATGGATAGATAAGGATAGAGGTGAATGCAGTGAATGATGAATGTAAATTCTAAATACAAATAATTTTACTATGTATTTATTTATTTATTTATTCATTACAGATTTAGAGACCAAGGCATCAGAAAAATCTAATGTAAGTTATTTTGATTCTTCATTATTACATACATCATCATTATTGTATCTTTTACTTGCTGGGGCACTATCTTGAAGAGTTGATTCAAAGAAATTGACAAATTGTCCCCTCAGTACTTATTCTATCTGTCTTTTTTGCCAAACCACTAAGTTATGGAGATATAAAGAAACCAACATTGATTGTAAAGCAGTAGGTGGACACACACACACACACACACGAGGAGTTTCCACACAGCTTCTGTCCACTGAACTCAATGGTCATCCTGGGGCTAGAGTTGAAGACACTTGCCCAAAGTGTCCTATAATGGGACTGAACATGAAACAACATTTTTTTTTCTTTTGTTTGGACACTGACATGGATAAGGCAGGTCTTCACCAACACAACAATCTTGTTGCTAACTTTTAGCAGATCAAGCAATCGTGTAAGGGAGGCCTTCCCCTGTTGAGTCTCAGTATTCTTGCTTGCTGTATTATCCTAGATATATTGTGCTCAAACAAGACTGCGATTAAAAGCATTCCAGTTGTGACAATCCAGTTGTTTTGTGCCTCAGGAACTATGTTGTTAATATTTAAGATGGTAAATAAATATTGATTTCAAAGTTTGGCACATGGTCAACGATTTAGGGGGAGAGGGTAAGTCAATTACATTGACCCCAGAACACAACTGGTTCTTATTTTATTGACCCTGAAAGGATGAAAGGCAAAGTCAACCTCAGTGGAATTTGAATTCAGAGTGTGAAAACGGACAAAATGTCTCTAAGCATTTTGCCAGGTGTGCTAATGATTCTACCAGCTTGTTGCCAATGGTAAATAAATACTAACAACATGATCCTACACCAGCTTCACATAACCAGCCCCTGCCCATCCAAAGTACCTTGGATTGTAGGGCGACCTGCTGTGCTTGAGGAGACCTATTGAATCAAGTACATCAGCATCAAAATAAAAATCAAATGGAAATTGTAGTTGTGATACCTGTGCCGGTGGCACGTAAAATGCACCATCTGAATGTGGCCGATGCCAGCGCCACCTTGACTGGCTTCCATGCCGGTGGCACATAAAAAGCACCAACTGATCGTGGCTGTTGCCAGCCTCCTCTGACCCCTGTGCCAGTGGCTCGTAAAAAACACCCTCTACACTCACGGAGTGGTTGGCATTAGGAAGGGCATCCAGCTGTAGAAACACTGCCAGATCAGACTGGAGCCTGGTGCAGCCTCCTGGCTTCCCAGATCCCGGTCAAACTGTCCAACCCATGCTAGCATGGAAAACGAATATTAAACGATGACGATTCCTGGAGTGCAAAAAATAAAAAAAAACAACTGGATTGTCATAAGTGGATTACTATTCTTTTTTTTTTTTCTTTTTTTTTTTTGCAACTCAGGAATTATGTCATTAATATTCAAGATGGTAAAGGCAGTGAGCTATCAGAATTGTTAGCATGCCAGAAAAATGCTTGGCAGCACTTCATCTGCCTTTACATTCTGAGTTTAAATGCTACTGGGGTCAGTAAAGTAAGTACCAGCTGAACACTGGGGTCAATATAATCAACTTATTCCCGCCCTCAAAATTTCTAGCCTTGTGCCAAAGTTTGAAATCAGTATTTAAGATGGTAGAGTGTAATTTGTGTGATTTGTCTGTTATTTTCAGAAAGTTGGCCAATTTTGTGTTAGATCCCCCTGAACAAATTTGTTTGCCAATGACATGCACACACTCTCTCACTCTCTCTCCGTCTCACATACACACGCTCTCTCTCTCTCTTCCTTTTGTTTAATGTGGTAGAAGGAATATGTTTGTTCGTTACTTCAGTGAGGTAGTTGCTGTTTGGAGCAGTTATTTTCAGTTAAACGTAAACATATGAAAACATTAAAATCATTATTATTAAGCTGTGGATTGGCCAGATTATTAGAGCAATAGGCAAAATGCATTGCAGTATTTGATTATGACCTGTTATGTTCACAGTTCAAATCCACTGAGGGTAGATTTATTTTTCATCTTCCCAGGGTCAATTACAATCAACTGCTTCTCCCAGATTTCTGGCCTTCTCTCTTATGTTAGAAACTATAATTTTTGTGCCATCAAAGACTGGGATTTGGAATTTGCTTGTGTCAAATTCCTCTAATATTCATTAATACTCTTTCAGGTCTGAGACGTTGTGGCAGAGTTGTGTTGGCATTGCTGATTCAGTGCCACCTTATTCAGTATTAAATGTTTTAATGTTTCTTTTGTTCTCTTTTTCTCTGTCTGTCTGTCTCTCTCCCCCCTCTCTCTCTATCTATCTATCTATATGTGTGTGTGTGCAAGCATCTAGTTATGTTTGTATGTATGTGTAGTGTCTCTCATTCTCTCTCTCCCTCTTTTTACACATTGTGTATATTTCTGCCTGCATGCGTATGTGTTTGCCTCCAATACCAAAACATACTGTTGCCCAAAACAGATTGAATGTCCAATCAGTCTCACCAGATCATCAGCGTTGAAATAGATACACCTAATTGTCTCATTCTGATATCTTCCTTTAACTCCAGATAGCTTTTTGGGGTAAAAAGCAGTGTTCTTTTCTTAATGCCAGAGTATGAAAATGTTGCATGTGAGAGGTTTATATTTTTAATTTCCCATATGTAAATTGCTCAGCATTATCATATTTAGGATATTGTGATTTTAACAAGACTTGTCTCAAATATGATCTTCATCATTGAATTGTCTTTGCAGATCATTAATCTCTCTTCATGAATTTCAGGTGATAGTTGTCAGTACAAGCAAAGCTACTGATGAGGAACTTCCTGTTGAATTAGAAGATAATGAAACCATTTCTGACATTGAGGAAGATATTAAGAGATCTAAAAGACTTAAAAAGGATGCTACTTCCACTCCAGTCTCACAAGAGGGTAAAAGACTTCTTAGAAATACGAGAAAAAATACTAAATCTACAGACACACCCTCAGAACTTATAGAAATTCCTGAACTACAAAGTGGAGGAAAACGGTCACTGAGAAATCATCCAGAAACTAGTGATTCCCATTCTAAGGATAAGAAATCAAAAGTCAGGAAATCGATCAGATTTGATCTTCCTGATGAGGAAAGCAGTTCAGAGGAGGAGAATTATTTAGACAAGAACGTGAAACGGTCATCAAATAGATCTAAGAAAAGTTCTGCAGACATTAAAGATGACAAAGCTAATAAAAAGTTGTCTAAAGGATCGGATTCAAAATTAGCAGATTTAAAGAATGAAGAATGTTCTGAAGACAGCAAAACGAAAATGAAATCAAAAACTGGGAGAGGAAAAAGAACGAAAATGGTTAAAAGTTTGATTGAGAGTGAAATGGAGGCTGATGAAGATTTTGTAGAAAAGAAAAGTTTAAAATCTAACGAAATAACTGTTGAAGAGACTGAGAATATTTCTCTAGAAGTGAAAGAAGAGAATGTTGGTGACATATCAGTGTTGTCTGAAAATACGGTTGATTCTAGGAAAAGTGGGAGAGGTTTGAGAGGAAAATCTAAGCAAAATAAAGAGAAAGCACGGGAAGAAATAAGTGACTTTTCAAATACGACTAAAACATATCTGCATGTCGATATTGTGAGTGAAGATTCTAAAGTCACTCGTAAAAGTGGGAGAGCATTACGGAGTAAATCAGTAAAAGAGGTGAAAGAACCACCTGATGGAAGTGCATTGGAGACGAGCAACAATAATACTCCAAGTAGCAGAGGGAGGAGTACTCGAGGTGCAAAGAAAGAAGTTGCTGAAGATAAAGCGCAAAGTAAAAAGGGCGGTAAAGTATCTTCAAAGAAGTCTTTAGATTCAAATAAACAAATTGAGGAGGAACCTTGCCAGAAGAGTTCCAATGAAGAAACTAAAAGTGTAAATCAGAAAGAAGACATGGAAGTAGATAAAGATGATGACTCAAAAACCAAATCAAATATTGAGGAAGAAAACACAGAAGAAAAGAAAAATTCTCAAAGTCGGACTCCAAGAAACAAGCGAAAAAAATCTGATGAAGACGTAGATAGTAAAATCTCTGAAAGGAACTCTAAGAAAAAGAAAATAGCTTCCAATGAAGAAACAGGATCGTCTCAAAATACTCCCTGTTCTTTGAAACAAAAAAGTGTTTCTGCTTCAAAAGATCATGCTGAGAATTTGAATCTAAGTTCAGATGTGTCAGCTGATACCACCGCACCCTCGAAAACTACTCCAGCAAAGAGAACTCTCTCTAAAAGACAGTTAAGTCATTTGCAGGATACAAAAGAGGACGCTTCTGAAATGCAAGAAATGAAGACACCCGCTAAAAGGAGGGAAAATCAAAGAACTGCTAGTCAATCAAGTAATGAGGTTTGTGCTGATTTTTGTTTTTATATAATGTATTTGACTATATAAAAGACATATAGGCATGTTAAATGCACCCCAATTTCAGCAGCGCATATTTAGGGGGAAAAAGTTTTTAGTGCTTTAAAGTATAAGGGAAGCCCAACTTCACATGTAGGACCCAGAGTGATTGTTTTGAGATTGGTGGTGGGGCAGGTGTCTTATTTGTCATAAAGTACAGTGCCTTGACTCTTTATCCTTTTTAACACAGGATTCTCTTGAGTTAATGAAGCAGTTTCTTAGTATGCTAAAAGCCACATTTAAATTTTCTCTCAAATCACATCTTTTGACTGCAAATAGAAGGCGACATTAACGTACACTGTCTGTCACAAAAAGATGGACTGGTCACAACTAAGACACCTTTGATCATAAGTATCTTGGATCGGGACTCACTTGGGGTTAAACAATAACAACTATTGAGTATCCTGTGTCTATCACTTTTGCAGACCTTCATCTGATGTAGAAAATTGTGTACCACTTCATTCATCTGTCACATCACTTCTTGTTATATAATACCGAGCTAAGATTACAGACAGCAGTTTAGTTTTCCTTCATAGTCCATGACATTCTCATCTTAAACAGTTCAGACATATTTACAGTTCTATCATTGGATAGGAGTCTTTACACGTCAATGAAGGGAAGTCATTGCCTGTAAACTTTCAGATCCTCAGTTTTCCTCAAAATGGAAACTCTGCTAGAAGGCTTATAACAGAGTGAACTCTACTAAAGACACCCAAGAACAGAAACAGTCCCTGCATCAGGCTTTCACTCAGCTACCTTCTATCAAATATGCACATATACATACACGTCCATGTGTGTGTGTTTTATATATATATCATCATCATCATCATCGTTTAACGTCCGCTTTCCATGCTAGCATGGGTTGGACGATTTGACTGAGGACTGGTGAAACCGGATGGCTTCACCAGGCTCCAATCTAATTTGGCAGAGTTTCTACAGCTGGATGCCCTTCCTAACGCCAACCACTCAGAGAGTGTAGTGGGTGCTTTTACGTGTCACCCGCACGAAAACGGCCACGCTCAAAATGGTGTCTTTTATGTGCCATACACAGAAAGATAAATTGATAGATACAATTGAGTGGGCAAACAAAAATATGAGACACTGCCTTGAAGAATTTTTTATCAAATGAATCGACCCCAGTGCTTTTTCTTTATTCTGATAAGCCTGGTACTTATTCTATCAGTCTCTTCTTGTCAAGCCACTAAGTTATGGGGATGTAAATAAACCAACAGTAGTTGTGAAGCAGTAATGAGGGAGAAACAGAGACACAAAGACACACACATACACTTACATATATGTATACAATTGATTTCTGTCTATGAAATCCGCTCACAATGCTTTGGTTGGTGTAAGGCTATAGCAGAAGACTCATGCCAAGGTACCACACAGTTGGACTGAACCCAGGACCATTAGTTTTGGAACCAAGTCTCTTACCACACCTGCACCTCTCTCTCTCTCTCACCATATGTGTGTATGTATATATATGTATGTATATATGTATGCATATGCATGTATGTATATGTATATACATATCTATATGTATAAATATTTGTATGCATGTATATGTGTATATATATATACACATATATACATACGTATATATATATATATGTTTGTATGCCTGTATATGTATGTGTGTGAGATAATAGTTTCAGTATTAATAGTGAAACTATTAAAGTGAAAGTATCTGACGTTATAATAGAGAGATGTTATTGCTTTGCTTTTGACACATTATAATGAAAAAGTGGAAGGGGCTTGCATTAGGCAAGAAGTCAAAAAAATTTTTGACTCATGACACTACATGGACCCTAAGTAAGGCCTGTGTAAAATTTGAATGAAATCGGTTGTGTAGTTCTCGAGTTTTAGGGATTCACACAGAGACAGACAGACAGACACATATTCTCATCTTTATATATACAGACGTTATAAAATATAAGGGAGAAGGATTGGCAGAATTGGTAGAGTGTCAGGCGCAATCCCTTGTGACATTCAGTTGTGTCACTTTACCTTCTGTGTTTGATGAATCCTGCTGGGATACATCAACCCTTTCATACTTCTAGGTTCAATAAATAAGTACCTGTAAAGAACTGGGATTAATATGATTGATCATAACCCTTCCCCACCATTATTCGTGGGCTTGTGCTTACATCAGATTCACTATTTTCTTTATTTTCAGAGTAGTAACATGGCCACTCCTAAGAATCTCAAGTCCAACCAGTTTATATCTCCCAGGAGAAACAATGGACAGTTAAAGCCCAATGTCATGTTTACTGGTTTGACAGATGATACGGGTCAAAGGGTAAGTTACTGGGTTTTTTTTTTTTTTTGCCTTCTTGTATTTTGGTTTTCTTAAAACAGTACAATGTGAGCATTGTACCAGGTTCAAGGTAAGACTCCATTAAACCAAGCTTTTGACATTATTATGCAAATAAATGCTCCTCAAACTCAAAGGGTTTGTTAAGGGCTAGTGTTTATCTCTGATTTTATGGGGCTAAGCAGATGTGGAATAACTCATCACCTTGATAGGGCACTAGTTCATTCATTTGTAACATTTCCAAAAGATTTGGCATGAAAATGTAGGCCCTTATATCATCATCATTATCACTTTACATCTGCTTTCCCTACTGGAATGGCTTGGTTGGTTCAACAAGTTAGAGGACCATAGTTTGCTCCAGTGTCTCGGTTTTGGCTTTGTTTCTATGGCTGGATGCCTTTTCTAACATCAATCACTTTACTTACATGTATGTATACACATATGGAGTGGTTAGCATTAGGAAGGGCATCCAGCTGTAGAAACCATGCCAAATAAGACTGAAACTTAGTGCAGCTCTCAGGCTTACCAGTTCCAATCAATCCATCTAACCCATGCTAGCATGGAAAGCAGATGCTAAATGATGATAATGTGTGTATGTATATAAAGAATTGACAGTATGGCTATGTGGTTAAGACATTTACTTTGTAACCACGTGGTTTCAAGTTCAGTGCCCACCATGCAGCCTACTATCACACTGGCCAAACCAATGCCTTGTGATTGAATTTGGTGAACAGAAACAGTATTAAGCCCATCGTATGGTTTATGTGTGTCGTGAATGTGCAAGAATCTCAACACTTCACTTGCCACCATGTAAGTATAGCAGTGCTGACATTCCTTGTTCGTATTATGACCAATTGGCCTGCACTTTCAAAGGCCTGTAGGATATAAATCTCTTACTTGACAAACCTGATGAGGGTTGGCAGCAGCAAGAACATTTGGCCATAAAAAACTGCCTCAAAGTCAATTTCATATCCAAGCCATGCTGAGATGGAAAACAGATGTTAAATGAATAAATGAACAATTTATAGTATTTGCTTTTAATTCTCTTTTATATAATATTTGTGTTTGCTTCCATATTTAATTTTTGAAATAAAACATAAACTTGTATTTCTTACTTGATTCTAGATTAGTAGATTGGTCCTCAAAAAGAAGTCATGTGCACACATACACATGTATATATTACACACACACACACATATTCATGTATATATGTGTGTGTGTGTGAAGATTGCGTCATCTTCACAGATGATTGCCATCTCCTTATGCTTCTTTATTGTCTCTGGCATTTCTGACTTACCATCCTGTGACCTCTTAGATGACTACTGAGTCCCATTGCTGATCTGCATGGTTTGAAGCATAAGTGACTGACAAAGACAAAAGTTGTATATTTGTGTGCACTTCCAACTGGTTAGGTTTGCACACGTTACCACACTTCTATTACCATAGGACTTTCAATAGATGAGGTCACCATAAAGGGACATCTGTGTGTCAGTGGATTATAATGATAGACGTTTGTACAACATGAGTAGCAATCTCTGATTCTCCATGATTAGTACTGTTGTCACAGCATCCATCTACAAAAGAGATATTCTAATGTAAAACTTGCAGTTTCACGTGATTACTGGACATCTTGCTTTGGCCTGTCTCTAGGTTGTTGTTGTTGGCACTCCGTCGCTTACGACGTTGAGGGTTCCAGTTGATCCGATCAACGGAACAGCCTGCTCGTGAAATTAACGTGCAAGTGGCTGAGCACTCCACAGACACGTGTACCGTTAACGTAGTTCTTGGGGATAATCAGCGTGACACAGTGTAACAAGGCTGGTCATTTGAAATACAGGCACAACAGAAACAGGAAGTAAGAGTGAGAGAAAGTTGTGGTGGAAGAGTACTGCCGGAGCCTCGTGGAGCTTTAGGTGTTTTTGATCAATAAACACTCACAACGCCCGGTCTGGGAATTGAAACCGTGATCCTATGACCGCGAGTCCACTGCCCTAACCACTGGGCCATTGCGCCTCCACAGTCTCTAGGTACTATATATTTATAGGTACACAACTTAGTGCTGATGTTTTTTCACTTCAATGAAGATCAGTTGATAGATTTCATGTTTGCTATTTTTGTGTAAATATAATAGTTTTGTTGTTTTGTCAGATTGTTACAGAACTTGGCGGGATTGTTGGGACCAACTTTAATTGCTGTACTCACCTCATCACTGACAAGGTAATATTGATTTCTCTTTGGTTTTATTAATAACTTCTTTGTTAGTAAGATAATTTTTATTGGATTATCAAATTTCCTTCTTTTAAGATGAACCATTTCCTTTAATATATATATATATATATATATATATATATATATATATATATATTAAATCACTTTGATCTCTGATGATCATGAGGTGTAATATTGTTAAGTATGGATATCATATGGAGGACAAGGTTGATTTTAAGCCACCTGAAGAGAAAAGGAACATATCAGATGACAGGAAAGAAAGGCTTGACAAAGTCAACCTCATCCTCCACTAACATTACCATGCAGTGAATGCCATTAACTCTTCTATACAATAATTGGTCTACAGTCATCAATGCTATCACCATAAAGGAAGTGTTCAGCAAGGAACACTCAACCTCAGATACGAGATAAAGCTGCCACCACTAACGGACATCTTACCAAATTGGATTCAATCTGGGAACCTTTGTGTTTTAATGAAGAGTTATATTTTAACCACTAATCACTGACATTATAACCTTTAATTTAGAAGTAATCCTTTCTGCTAAGGCACAAGGTTTAAAATTTGGTGGGAGAGGGTTGCTTGATTGCATCAAGACATTTCTCCACAGTGCCACTCTGTGGGATTGAACCCTAACCATATGACTGCAAAATGAGCTTCTTAACCACAGAGCCATGCATGCATTATGATATTCTCTGTGAAGTGAGTTTCTAGAAAGTTGAGTTGCATCTGGTATGTTGTGTGTAATTGATGGCTGCCAGTGGAGTTGAACACTAGTCTTCCTTTGGCTGTAAAGAGATGACAGATTGCAAAGCATTACTCAATAATACTAGCCTAGGTTCCTTGTTTCAATCTAGTCTTCTAGTCTAGTACTGTGTATGCATTTAGTTATATATACAAAATGACCAGAAATCAAACTGATAGATGTAGTATTGATATATTTAAGATATTCATCTCTAAAGATGAAGTTAATAATTGGAACAATTATAAACAGTTATAATCTAATAGCAATAAACCCATGTTAAACATTTAAGTATTTATTCCTTTACCTGATGTTACCACATAAAAAGCACTGGTGATAGCCAACATAACCTCTAGCTCAAGAAAAGACACAAAATCTTCAGATCTGTTTACAATACCTTTTCAGGTCCGCCGAACTGTGAAATTCTTGTGTTGCCTGGCACGTGGTATTCCAATCGTCTCATTATCTTGGTTGACTAAATGCAAATCTGCCAAGACGTTCATTGGTAAGTCCCTGTCAAGAGTTTTTTTTTTTTCTTCCCTGAAGGTCACAGTCTCTTTCAGTATCACAGACTGAAGATTGTCCAAAGTTAGTGAGGACTGTTGATGGAGTTACAAGAAATATTTTACAGTGCACTAAAAGCACTAGTGCTGGTTCCACATAAAAAGCACTGGTGATGGTGTCACATATAAAGCACTGGTGATGATGCCACATAAAAATCACTGGTGATGGTGCCACATAAAAAGCACCCAGTATGCTCTGTAAAGTGGTTGGCATCAGGAAGGGCATCCAGCTGTAGAAACCATGTCAAAACTGACTATGGTACCTGGTGTAACTTTTGGCCTAGCCAGCTCCTGCCAAACAGTCTAATCCATGTCAGTATAGACAAAGGATGTTAAATGGTGATAATGATGACAACTAATTAAAGTGAGTTTTTTTTTCTATCTCTAATGGATCCTTGACAAGGATTTCATTCAGATCTTTTACTTCTTTAGTTGGTGCACACTTAAATAATTCTAGTATCAGTGCCACAACAATGCCTTCCTTCAACACTGATCAGTTAAACATTCCACCCATGACCATCTCATCTTTTTGTGTTGTATTTATTTAATGTTTCCTTAGTATTTTAAGAAAGGAAAGTGTGATTAGAATTAGAAGAAAATAATTGTAAAAAATGATCTGTTGGTATGTTCGGTGTATCTGATTGGTGATCTATGATTATAAATAGAGTATTTGATTTGCTGATGATGAACATTTAAAGTGGTTCTAGGTAGATTCACCTTCTGAACCAGCTGGATATGTGTGAAAGAACCTGGTAGAGTAGTAAATAATGGAGTGATCATATGAACATAACAGAAGGGTTTCTTTTATTTTGTGTATGTGTGGTCGAGGTTGTATTTTGGTAGCAATGCTGCAACACTTCCGACTGAATCAAAACATTAAGAGTTAGTTCTTGGCATTGTCCTGGCACATCACCATTTCTGGTGCCAGCTTCATTGGCAGTGATGAAAGTGCTAAGTCTGGGTGTGAGAGTTTAGTGAGTAATAGTAAGATATGTCTGATGACAGCACCGCCTGGCTGGCATCCGTGCCAGTGGAATGTTAAAAGCACCATCCAAGTGTGATCGTTGCCAGGGCCGCTGACTGGCTCCAATGCCGGTGGCACATAAAAAACACCATTTGAGCATGATCATTACCAGTGTCACCTCACTGGCACTTGTGCTGGTGGCATGTGAAAAACAACATTCGAGCAAGGTTGTTGCCTGTGCCGCTGGACTGGCTCCTGTGCAGGTGGCACATAAAATCACCATTTGAGCATAACCATTGCCAGTACCGCCTGACTGGCCTTTGTGCCAGTGGCATGTAAAAGCACCTACTACACTCTCAGAGTGGTTGGCGTTAGGAAAGGCATCCAGCTGTAGAAACTCTGCCAGATCAGACTGGAGCCTGGTGCAGCCATCTGGCTTGCCAGTCCTCAGTCAAACCGTCCAACCCATGCCAGCATGGAAAGCGGACGTTAAATGATGATAATGATGATGATTAAAGGTTCAAGAAAGTAGGTGTTCAACCAGCATAATTGAGGTGTCATTTTGTTAGACAGTGGAATAAATGTATGATAGAGATATGAAATGAGTATATCTTATTTGGAGTGGGGCGAGAGTGTTAAAATATTTTCCGCTAACTAAACAGCCTTGCATGTGATATGTAATTTACGAAATTACCACATCTTCCATTGTGTTACTCATGCTGTCAGAACTTTGTTAAAATTTTCCAATAACATCTTGTTATGTATATACCAGTTATTGTATCTTACTTTGTAAAAATTGTATCACAGATTACACTCCATATATTTTATCGGATTCTGATGCTGAGAAACAATACAATTTCTCCTTAAGCCAGTCTCTTGAACTTGCTCGAAGTTCGTCACCACTAAAGGGGTACAAGATACATGTTACCAAATCTGTTAAACCTAATGCTGAGCAAATGAAAGGTAAATAATTTAACAACTTTATCTATCTGATGCAAGTCAAGTAAATACTGCTAAACATCACATATTTATGATTTTTCCAAACTCTGTCTTTTTTTATTCTAACTATATTAGCCCCATCAATTATCCTCATATTCCAGTCTATGAGGAACAACAAAGAAGAACCTTATAGACATAGTCACTTCCTTCATAAAAGCATAAAACAATATGTAATTTATAAAATAATATAACAGCCATCTATGCATCTCTATGCGATATATGATTTATAAAATAACTTAACTGCCTCTGATAAATAATTTGTTAATATGACAGCTATCCATATATCACTCTATAGTCTAATCTTTTACCAGTTTCATGCATTGGACTGCAGCCATGCTAGGGCCTTTAAGGATTTAGTCAGTCATATTAACTTCAGTTCTTATTTTGGTCTGGTATTTATTTTATTGAAATCTGTTTGTTGGACTGTTGAGTTACAAAACAAAAGGACACAGCATGAACAAAAACACCAGATTTTAGACTGTTGTGAACAGACTTTAGCATTAAGAAGGGTATCCAGCAGTAGAAAACATGCCAAAGCTGACATTAGAGCTCAGCACAACCCTGTGGCTTGCCAGGTTTTTATCAAACCGTCCAACACATGCCAGCATGGAAAATGGATGTTAAATGATGATGGTGATGATGATATATATATAGTCATCATCATTTTATTGTCTGTTTTCTTTGCTGGCATAGGTTGGATGGCTTGGCAGTAACTTACTAACCAGAGGCCTGTATTGGCCTCTTGTATCTGCTTTGGCAAGGTTTCTTAAGCAAGATACCCTTCCTAATGTCAACTGGGTAGTTTTTATATGGCACCAGCATTAGACCCCTTCGACTGAATTGGAGTAGGGTATTGAGAGAGGTAGTGGGAAGGAAAGAGGGTGGTGGTGAAAATGTGTATAGTTTATGCTAGAACATAATATATCAATGAATAATAATGTGTATTGCTATTCACAAAACATTATAAGGTCCATGTAATGACTTAATCATTATCTTATTGTAATATATTATTATAAAGCTTTTTTTCTTTCTTTTTTTTCATACCAGAAATTATAGAGAGTTGCAAAGCAAAGGTAATTTATAAAATATTTCTATCTAAAATTGAAAGTATATATTTTTATATATGAAAGGGATTCATATTTTTCTGTGCTTATCATGCCTGTTTTCTATGCTCTTTAGATTAAATCTTAGTCTTCATTCTACTTTATTCTCTAAATTAGCTTTGCAGTTATCCCCCCTTCACACAATCTCATTTATGTTGATTTATTTTAATGTGAATATGAAGCCAATCTATTGCACCATTTGGCACATCTTTGGAATTGTATACACACGCACAACAAGCTGCCATCTACCAAATTCTTCTCCTAAGTTTTTATTCAGCCAGTGTTATAACACAAGACACTTGTTTAAGATACCAAGCAATAGGATTGAACCTGGAACCATTTGGTTGTGAAGCAGACTTCTTAACCAACACAGCCATGTCTGATCATTTTCTTAATAGTTTGCGAATTAGCACTACTTTGAAAAGTAACCTTCTGAGTCATTTTATATATCTACTTCCACCAAAGCTTAGGTACCCATAGAAACATTAAATATGCACAGAATCTAACCAACCTCTCTCTCTCATACAGACCTTCCCAAACTATTAAAAGTTGAATATGTAACTGAAGGTATAACTAGAACTATAGTGGTGATGATGTGAAATATTTCTGTCATATCTTGCAGTTTTTAGCAAAACTTCCCACAGAGTTTAAAGAAGAAACCATTGTGATTTCCTGTGAAGATGACAAGTCATCCTGTAAGAAAGCCATCCAAGCTGGCATCCCAATAGTAGAAGCTGAGTTCCTGTTGACTGGAATACTGCAACAAGATTTATCAATAGACAAATATCCTTTCTTGCAACATTTTATTTTTCTGTATATGTATGTTTTTTGTTTGTTCAATTTTATGTTGAATTTTTTTGCATTTTGGCTTGGTCAGACAAGACTTGTTGGAACAGATTATCTAAGACCAGATGTTCTTCCTGTCACCAACCCGTGTCTGTTTCCCAAGTAAATATGTATGGTTGGTGTTAGGAAGGGCATCTAGCTGTAAAAATCTTGCCAAAACAGTCACAGAAGTCTGGTGCAACCGTCCCACTCATGCTAGCATAGAAGATAGATGTTAAACGATGATGATGTGTGGGTGTGTGTTAGAATATGCATTAACCCTTTAGTTTTCAGATTTCTGTCAAATGTAATGCTTATTTATTTACATTCTTTTGAATTAATACGCCAGGCAAAATGCTTAACGGTATTTTGTTTATCTATAAGCCTTTGACAGGGTCCCCCGATCCCTTATCTGGTGGTCAATGAGGAAACTTGGGATAGAAGAATGGCTAGTGAGAGCTGTGCGAGCCATGTACAGAGATGCGGCCAGTAAGGTGAGGGTTGGAAATGAGTACAGCAATGAATTCCGGGTAGAGGTAGGGGTCCACCAAGGTTCCGTCCTCAGCCCCCTATTATTTACCATAGTCCTCCAGGCAATCACAGAGGAGTTCAAGACAGGTTGCCCCTGGGAGCTCCTCTATGCTGATGACCTTGCCCTAATTGCGGAGTCACTATCAGAACTAGAGGAGAAGTTTCAGGTGTGGAAGCAAGGTCTAGAATTGAAGGGCCTTAGAGTCAACCTAGCTAAAACCAAAATCCTAATAAGTAGGAAGGTAGATAAAACACAAACCCCTTCAGGTAGATGGCCCTGCTCAGTATGTAGAAAAGGAGTAGGTAGTAACTCTATAAGATGTACCCGGTGCAAGCTATGGACACATAAGAGGTGCAGCAACATCAAAGGCAGGTTAACTAGCAAGTTAGTTTTTGTTTGTGGCAGATGTTCAGGTGCAATAAAGACTGCAAACAAACAGGAAACAACTTCTATCTCATTCCAGGGTGAAAAACTAGAGGTAGTCGATAGCTTCCGCTATCTGGGCGACCAAGTTAGTAGTGGGGGTGGGTGCGCTGAAAGTGTAGCTGCTAGAATAAGAATAGCCTGGGCAAAGTTTAGAGAGCTCTTACCCCTGCTGGCGACAAAGGGACTCTCACTCAGAGTAAAAGGCAGACTGTATGACGCATGCGTACGAACAACCATGCTACATGGCAGTGAAACATGGGCTGTAACTGCTGAGGACATACGTAAGCTCGCAAGGAATGAAGCCAGTATGCTCCGTTGGATGTGTAATGTCAATGTGAATACCCGTCAGAGTGTAAGTATCTTGAGAGAAAAGCTGAACATTAGAAGCATCAGTTGTGGCGTGCAAGAGAGACGATTGCGCTGGTATGGACATGTGGTGAGAATGGAGGAGGATAGCTGCGTGAAAAAGTGCCACACCCTAACAGTTGAGGGAACCCGTGGAAGAGGTAGGCCCAGGAAGACCTGGGCTGAGGTGGTGAGGCAAGACCTTCGTACATTGGGCCTCACCGAGGCGATGACTACGGACCGAGACCTTTGGAAATGGGCTGTGCGTGAGAAGACCCGGCAAGCCAAGTAAGATCGTTGCCAGTGCCCCTGGACTGGTTCTTGTGCGGGTGGCACATGAGATGCACCATTTTGAGCGTGGCCGTTGCCAGTACCGCCTGACTGGCTCCTGTAGGATTTTCGAGCGAGATCGTTGCCAGTGCCCCTGGACTGGCTTGTGCGGGTGGCACATAAAAGACACCATTTCGAGCGTGGCCGTTTTCGTGCGGGTGACACGTAAAAGCACCCACTACACTCTCTGAGTGGTTGGCGTTAGGAAGGGCATCCAGCTGTAGAAACTCTGCCAAATCAGACTGGAGCCTGGTGTTGCCATCCGGTTTCACCAGTCCTCAGTCAAATCGTCCAACCCATGCTAGCATGGAAAGCGGACGTTAAACGATGATGATGATGATGATAAGTTCCAAGTTCAAATTCCGTTGAAGTCGACTTTGCCTGTCATCCTTTTGGGGTCGATAAATTAAGTACCAGTTGCATACTGGAGTTGATCTCATCGACTGCCCCCCTCCTCCAAAATTTTGGGCCTTGTGCCTAGAGTAGAAAAGATTCTTTTGAATTAATTCATGCATTATCTTGTAACTTCAAGGTTTCAATGATGTGATTGTTTATTTTTAGAATGGCATTGTAGGATAAGTGAGAGAGGTCAAATCTGGCCAGTTTGAACCGAATACGGCTAGTTTAAATGCAAAGAGTTTAGTGAGAGTGAGTGTGTGGTGTGTAAAGTCTTTTTGTCTTTTTTGGCTCACAATTCAGTAGAATTTAGCACATGAAAGAAGAATCTACCTGTAATTAGGACATCAGTTTATTACACGTGAATTAAACTGGTGAATTTTGGAAAACAAGTTGGAAAGTCCTGTCCAGAGGGAGAGACAGCCAAAATACCTCACTGTTTTTATTAATGCTCTTAAGAAAGGTATAAATGTCACAATTCTTCCTTTCTCATGCAATATTAAGCCGTTACATCAGCATCATTGTTATCATCATTCAACATCTGTCTTCCATGCTGGTGTGATTTGGGTGGTTCAACAGGAGCTAGCAAGCCAGAGGACTGTGTCAAGCTCCGTTGTCTGCTTTGGCATGGTTTCTTCAGCTGGATGTCCTTTCTAATACTGACCACCTTGCAGAATACACTGGGTGCTTTTTACGTGGTACCAGCACTGGTAGGTCACTATGTACCTTGCAAGACAAAGACACCCTCAACTGAGAGGAGTAGTGGTATTGAGGGTGGTGGCTTTGTGTCAAGTGATGGGGGGTTATTGACAGAAACAGGTTTTTTGCTGTCAAGGAGATACATGATTACCCCAGTTAAAGTTGGTGGGGAGAGAGAAAGAGAGATGGCAGTCGTGCTAGGGCATATCCTCAAGGTACAAGGAGGTGAATGTAAATGACAAAAGAAACCTTAGTTTTATGTAAGTTAATGTTAAGATGCGGATTGATGGTCGAATAGAATGCTTTGAGATATTTGTTGTGGCTTTCTATGCTCCAAGTTCAAGTCCTGTGGGTGTCACTTTTGCTTTCCATTCCTTCAGGGTTAATAAAAAAAAAAGTATTCATTCAGGGCAATAGATTGGCAGAACTTAGGGGATCATGTGCAGTCATGGCTGTAAAGATACACACATATAAATATAAACATATATATATACTGTATTTTAATGTGTATAAGGAACCCCCTAATTTTGGGGGCTTAAAATTTGGAAAAAAGGTTTTCTAAGAGATTATGATACTGTCCATGTATAAGAAACTCCCATATATTTTTAACCTAATTTTTGACAAAAAAGGGTTCATTATACACGTTAAAATATGGTATGTGTGTGTGTGTGTGTGTGTATATATATATATATATATATATACACACACACACACAATGAGTTCCTTTCAGTGTCTGTCTACCAAATCCATTCACAAAGCTTTGATCAGCCCTGGGCTATAATAGAAGACTCTTGCCCAAGGTGTCACACAGTGGAACTGAACCCAGAACCATGTGGTTGGGAAGCAGACTTCTTAGCACATAGCCACACTTGCACCTATATTTATCTACCGATCTATCACACACACATACCACAGGTTTCTTTCAGTTTCCATCGACCTTATCCACTTACACAGCTTTGGTTGACCTGTGACTATAGTTGAAGACACTTGCCAAAGGTGGTGCTACATAATGGGCTTCACCTGAAATCACGTGGTTAGAAAGTGTGTGTGGCTGTCTGGCTAAGACATTTGCTTCAGAACTACATTGCAATGGGCTGACCAATGCAGTGTGAGTGAATTGGTTGCTGGAAACCGATCATATAAATTAGTGTGTTTGTGTCTTAACATTTGTACCAGGAAAATCAAGTAATTGTTCAAAGAACTTGGGGAAATATTGATTTCAAATTTTGGCACAAGGCCAGCAATTATGGGAAAGAGGTAAGTCGGTTGTATCGCCTCCAGTACTCAACTGGTACTTATTTTATCGACCCTGAAAGGATGAAAGGCAAAGTCGACCACAGTGGAGTTGGGGAAATATTAATTGCTAGGAAACAGATGTGATTTGACAACAAGAAGATCTTCTGGCTATAAAATATTTAAAAGAAAGATCTCTCTCAACAAGTTTCTTCTTGTTCATGTAAGCATGAAATAATGGAGATTAAAAATGATGAAGGTGATGTATATATATATATATATGTGTGTGTGTTTTTTTAACCAAATGTTACAGTTTCTAAACAAAAAAGAAAGTAGTCAATACATGTTGCAGTGTTTATTTGAGTTAAGATTTTGGGTTGCTGGTTCAGTTTCATTGTCTATTGCATGTTGTTTAGTTGCCTTAACAACAGTACATATCAGATCTTTCAGACATCACCAACCAGTGAAAAATGCAAACAGCCTGCTCCTACAGAGAAGAAATCCAGAACCACAAGAAAAACCAAGAAATGATGGAAAATATCTGAATGAATCCTTAAAACAGAAAGCAGAAGCAAAAAAGAAAATTAAACCTTGTGTTTGTCAACAACTCGACCCTGTTACAAAAACTTCACACATATTTCATTTGATCTTTTATTCCGTCTATATTCAGTTGTCTCTAAATTAATGTATCTTCTGGCAACTGAATTCATTTTACTGACAAAACTATTCTAGAATTTGTAATGTAATTATTAGTAATTAAAATTATCAGCTGACAGCTTCATAGACAACATACTGAGACCGAGTTGACAGGTACAATCAATCTTAATATGAAGATGGCTCAATGAAATCTCTAATCTCGCTTACCATTAAACACATACAAACATTCGTATAATATATACATTATATCCCATAGTCTAGTGTCAAAATAATCGTCATTTTCTTTACATAGTTTTTTATTGCGATATTTCCAAATCTATCCTAAATTTTATATCAGTTCCTATACTGTAATGAATTACAATTGGCTGTGACCTCCAAAAGACAATGTTTTTATTTTGTTGCTTTTTTATGACTTGCTGCTGTTGTTATTATCCATACTTGGGGTTAGGGTGAATCTGGGTTTGTTATCTTCAGTTTCATTTGAACCTTAATGATATTCCAGAATGAATTTAAATTATTTTGAAGATTGTCATCATAGATATTGTTGTTGTTGATTAATCAATTATGAGGGTGTTGATTAAATAAACTACATGCTATCTTTAAATTTTATTGCCTTGTTAGGAACCATTATTATTATTATTTTGTCTCATTAGCCAAATGGATAAGATTCTAGAGTTTTCTCTGCTTAGATGTTCCTAGCATGATCTTATTTGCCTGACCCTTGATTATTAGAGAAATTGATATTTATCATTGTGATATCATCACCTTTTGATGTCCACTTTTCCATGCTTGCATGGGTCAGACAGAGTTTATTGAGGCAGATTTTGTACAGTTGGATGCTCTTCCTGTCACCAACCCTCTCCTATGGCCTGACATGTTTTCACAGAATATTAGGAACAAACAACTATTTGTATGATAGTGACACTTAGTTACGACTATTACATTATGTCAGGACAAAGAGGCACAAATACACACATGCACATATATAAATATATATACTTTGGGCTTCTTTTAGTTTCCATCCACCAAATCCAAAATCCACTCTCAAGGCTTTGGACGGTCTTGGGCTATAGTATGAAACCATATGGTTGGAAAGCCAACTTCTTAACCATACATTCTCAGACAGTTGCTTCCATTTGTTTTATGGATTGAAAGTTTTCTGTCAGACTTTTTCATTGCATGGTGTATCGATGAGACTTTTGTTGACTATTAGGGTGTACTCTTATAGTTGGTGTATGACACCCCACTGTACTCTTCTTTCTGTACTTCAATTTCGTTTGACACTTTTAGCATCACAGTACTTGCAGATTAAAACTCTGCCATTTTTCCATAACCTGCTACAAACGCTCATCTTATTCACGTGTAATTTGGACACTCCTCCCACTAAACATACAACTACCTCCATGAACAGTTAAGCTTGAAAACATCCTTGAATGGGGATATGGCTCTGGGGTAGTTTTAACAGAGCAAAGAAACATTTGCCACACACACACATATTGTGCTATGTAAAGGCACATGGCTTAGTGGTTAGGATATTCAGCTCATGATTGTTAGGTCCTGAGTTCAATTCCCAGCAACATATTGTGTTCTTGAACAAGACACTGTATTTCACATTGCTCCAATCCATTCACCTGGCAAAAATGAGTTGCACCTGTATTTCAAAGGGCCAATCTTGTCACATTGTGTCACGCTGAATCTCCCTGAGAACTACATTAAGGATACAAGTGTCTGTGGAGTGCTCAGCCTCTTGCATGTTAATTTCACAAGAAGGCTGTTCTGTTGATCAGATCAACTGGAACCTTTGTCGTCATAACCAACAGAGTGCCAGTATATATTGTGCTACAACTTGTCTATGCATAATAAACACAATTTAATTTCTCAATATCTCTCCACGAATTCTAGGACAAATGATCTCTCATAATGATCTCAATATATGTGACAAAACTAACCTTTTAAGTTATATAGTTTATGTGTTAAGCTTCAATACAGTTTATTTTTCCTTTACTGCCCACAAGGGGCTACACACAGAGGGGACAAACAAATGGATTAAGTCGATTATATCGACCCCTGTGCATAACTGGTACTTATTTAATTGACCCCGGAAAGATGAAAGGCAAAGTCGACCTCGGCGGAATTTGAACTCAGAGCGTAGCGGCAGACGAAATACTGTTAAGCATTTCGCCCGACATGCTAACGTTTCTGCCATCTCGCCGCCTTAACACAGTTCACGCTTCAACACAGTTTCTATCTACTTAACTTCACTTATTAGGCTTGGTTCAACTCAAGATCTCAGGGTTGTAAAGCTGAGTATGTAACCATTCAGCAGTGTTGCAAATAGAATGTTTACAGGGGAAGTTTAGTTCGTATTATGTATAATTAACCCTTTCGCATTTAATCCAGCCATATCTGGCCCAAATATTCTACTTGTTTTATGTTAAATCTAACCAGATCCAACCTCTCACACCTACCCTACAATGTCAGTCTAAAAATATACAAATACACCATTAAAATTTTGAAGCTACAAAATAATGTGGTTAATAGGTGCAAGCATGGCTGTGGTAAGAAGCTTGCTTCCCAACCACATGATTCCAAGTTCTGTCCCATTGCATGGCACCTTGGGCAAGTGTCTTTTACTATAGCCTCGGGCTGACCAAAGCTTTTTGAGTGGATTTGGTAAATGAAAACTGAAAGAAGCCCGTTGTGTATGTGTGTGTATATATATAGGTGGTCTGATCAATGAGTATCCGGACTGTTGCCATAGTAACAAAGCTAAAGCACACAGAGTGAAGATGCTTGGCACAGATTGACCTTGAACTTTGCTGTGCATGCACAGTAAGTTTTAACATTCTAGCTCACCTCCGCTGTTTACAGCAGCAGTGCTTGGAAGGAATGTGTGTAGCGTAAGATCATTGCGTTGACCATGATAGAGAAATTCAAGCAGAGAATCTGCATCAAATTTAGCCAAAAGCATGGTGATACCTTCTCAGAGGTCTATGCAAAGTTGTAGAAAGTGTATGGAGAGGAGTGTATGACTGCACACAAGCGTACAAGAGGTTCAGATGTTTCCAAGATGGCTGAATAATGTCGATAGTGATGTTCTGGGAGACCCGCAACCAGCAGAACTGAAAAATCATCACAGATTTGTGTGCTGCTGTGAGGGGAAATCATCAAATCACCATCTATGAGTTATCGGAGAATGTACAGATAAGTTTCAGTTCAGTTCTTTATCACTGAAGATTTGGGTATGAGACTCATGTCTGCCAAGTTTGTGCCAAAACTGCTTTCATCTGACCAAAAAGACACCCGGGTTTCAGTTGTACAAGATCTTGATTGTGTGGAGAACGATGAAAACTTTTTGAAAATGGTCATAACAGGTGATGAACCGTGGGTCTATGGCTATGACCCTGAAACAAAGGCTCAGTCTTTGCAGTGAAAGACCCCAACCTCTCCGAGACAAAAGAATTGAAACAAATGTAAAGACACTGTTGACCGTATTCTTCGCCTATAAGGGGATTGTTCATCATGAATATACTCCACCTGGTCAGACAGTAAACAAGGAGTACTACTGTAACGTTTTGCGGTGTTTGCAGGATGCTATTCGTCAGAAAAGGCCACAGTTGCATGCATCCAGTAAGTGGCAGTTGCATCATGACAATGCATCTGTCCATTAAGCACAGGTTGTGGAGCAGTTTTCAGCTAGGCACAGCATTCTCCAGGTCTAAGAGCCACAATATTTCCCAGATCTTGCCCCTTGCGACTTTTCCTTCTTTCCAAAAATCAAATCCTGCTTGAAGGGAAGATTTCAGGACGTCAAGGAAATCAAAATGAATGCGACGAGGCAGCTGCTGATTATCCCAGAAAACGAGTTCCAGGGATGTTTCCATCAATGCAAACAGCACTGGATTAAGCGTGTGGCTTCCGAAGGGAACTACTTTGAAGGAGATTAAATGCCAAATTGATACGTGTTGTAGTTTTGTTTTTATAGTACCAGTCCGGATACTTATTGATCAGACCTCGTATATTTATTTATATGTGTATCTTTGTGTCTGGCCTTGCCCCCTCCCCCAACTGCTTGACAACCAATGTTGGTATGTTTATGCCCCTGTAACTTAGCGATTCAGCAAAAGATACTGATTGCAAAGAATATGTCCTAGGGTAGATACCTTAAACTAAAATCCCTTTAAGGCAGTGCTCCAGCATGGCTGCAGTCAAATGACTGAAACAAGTAAAAGAATAAATAAGCATCACATTTGAGAAAGAAATCTTAATGCTAAAGGATTAAGGATGATGCTGTGAGATGCAGTATAGCGATAGTGGGACTGATTGAGTGTATCTAAGATGAAGCTAGGCTATGGATCTGAGTGATTAGATACTAGATATCTGATACCATTTATCTACTAGTTACACAAGTTGTGTTTGGAGGGTGATATGCAGAGCTGTGATGGCTATTAAGGGAGACATATCACGCAAGTTATATCCTATAGTACAAAAACTGAAATGATCCATCCCTCTCTTTCTCTCTCTCTCTATATATATATAGGGTTGACAAGAAAGTAATTTTGTTTTTTGCAAATAGAGTTACAATTTTTTTTAATAACTTTTGTCAATGTTATGGTTTTTTCCTTTTGATATTTGATAGCCATTACTTTTAGCTTACTTTAGAAGCAAATTGCATGTAATTTTGTTTACAGCTGTTCAGTGTCCATTTTAACATGGAGTGCAAAAACAAACATTTTCAACATATTTTGCTTTTTTTTATTTCTGTAAAGGCAAGAAAGATACTGAGTTTCACAAAGAGATATATGAAGTTTATGGTGTTGATTGCTTAACAGGATGCACATGTCAGAAATGGTTTTTAAAATTCTGTTCTGGAGATTTTTCACTCAAAGATGACCAGCATTCTGGTTAACCTACTGAAGTTGATGACCAAATCAAAGTCATAATTGAAATCTGATTGTCATATAACTGTCCAAGAGATTGCAGAGAGGTTAAATGTATCACACAACAATTGAAAATCACTTAAAATGTCTTGAAGCTCAACATTTGGATTCCTCATAAATTGAAAGAGATTCACTTAATGAATCAATAATTGCGATATGCATCTCAAACACAATGAAAATGACCTTTGTTGTAACAAATCATCACTGGTGATGAAAAATGGATTATCTACAATAATATCAATCAAAAACAATCATGATCCAACCATAATTAACCAGCACAAACCACATCAAAAGCTAAATTGCATAAAAAAATGGTCATGCTGTCAATTTGGTGGGATTACAAAGGTGTTGTGTATTTTGAGTTGCTTCCAAGGAACCAAATGATCAGTTCAGATGGTTACTGTCAACAACTAATGAAACTGGAGGAAACAATCAAAGAAAAATGGCCAGAATTGGCAAATCGTAAAGGAATCATGTTCCACCATGACAATGCTAGACAACACACGTCTTTGCTAACTCGTTAAAACTTATTGGAGCTTGATTGAGAAGTGATGTCACATCCACCATATAGCCCTGACCTTGCACCATCAGATTACCATTTATTTAGAAGTTTGCAAAATTCTTTGAATGGTAAAACTTTCAGATTTTGGCTGATAAGGACCTGAAGTTCTGTGAGCGTGGAATCATGAAGTTGCCAGAAAGATGGCAAAAGGTCATTGAACAAAATGGAAAATATATAATTGATTAAATTCTTTGTATGAAAAAAATTGACTTTTATTTCAAACTAAAAAAAACAAAATTACTTTCTTGCCAACCCAATGTATTTATATATCATCATCATTTAACGTCTGCTTTCCATGCTGGCATGGGTATACTCTTTTTACTCTCTTTTACTTGTTTCAGTCATTTGACTGTGGCCATGCTGGAGCACCGCATTTAGTCGAGCAAATCGACCCCAGGACTTATTCTTTGTAAGCCTAGTACTTATTTTATCGGTCTCTATTGCCGAAGCACTAAGTTACGGGGACGTAAACACACCAGCATCGGTTGTCAAGCAATGTTGGGAGGACAAACACAAACACACATATATATATATATGATGGGCTTCTTTCAGTTTCCATCTACCAAATCCATATATATAAACAAGAATGTTGTTGATAGGGACTTCAAAGTCCGGCCAGCTAAGCCATTGGTAGTCCAGTGATGGCTTAACTGGTTGAAACTTCAAAGTCACTATCAGTAATATTCTCGTTTAAGAATAGTAAATTTGTCCTCTACAGTAATATAGAGTAACCCATTATATTAATGTAAAATGGTTTTTATTATAACTGAACATAAAAACAAATATTAATATCTACATACATACATATATATATATATATATATCAACATTAGAAGCATCAGTTGTGGCGTGCAAGAGAGACGATTGCGCTGGTATGGACATGTGGTGAGAATGGATGAGGATAGCTGCGTGAAAAAGTGCCACACCCTAACAGTTGAGGGAACCCGTGGAAGAGGTAGGCCCAGGAAGACTTGGGCTGAGGTGGTGAGGCAAGACCTTCGTACATTGGGCCTCACCGAGGCGATGACTACTGACCGAGACCTTTGGAAATGTGCTGTGCGTGAGAAGACCCGGCAAGCCAAGTAAGATCGTTGCCAGTGCCCCTGGACTGGTTCTTGTGCGGGTGGCACATGAGATGCACCATTTTGAGCATGGCCGTTGCCAGTACCGCCTGACTGGCTCCCGTAGGATTTTCGAGTGAGATCGTTGCCAGTGCCCCTGGACTGGCTTGTGCGGGTGGCACATAAAAGACACCATTTCGAGCGTGGCCGTTTTCGTGCGGGTGACACGTAAAAGCACCCACTACACTCTCTGAGTGGTTGGCGTTAGGAAGGGCATCCAGCTGTAGAAACTCTGCCAAATCAGACTGGAGCCTGGTGTTGCCATCCGGTTTCACCAGTCCTCAGTCAAATCGTCCAACCCATGCTAGCATGGAAAGCGGACGTTAAACGATGATGATGATGATGATTGTATGTATATACACACATAAATCTATTTGAATGGTTAAGTTAATGGTTTCTAACTAGGCACCATGCTGTACATTATAGAAGAAGGGCTGTAGTCAATTTAATCAACCTCATTATATGTCTGGCACTTACTTTACAAACCCCACCCCAGACGGATGAAGGGCAAAGTTGAACTCTGTATATAAAGGAACACATCTGAATACAACAAAGAATTCAATCTGGTGTACTATTCTACCATTAGCTGATGACATCAGTAGTAAATAAAAAAAAAGACTTTTACAATGAGAAATATTCTGTCAACCATTTACAAAATTTTAATATTAAAAAAATAATTTATTATGACTATTTACTCTAAATAGATGTGATTTCAGAAGTACTTTATATACTTGTCAATACGTTTTAAGTGTTTATACGAATAACAATAAATTGTTTTAGTAATCTTGTTATTGTTTATGTGATGATTTGTTCTCTGAACTTCCACAGTCATGGTATGTCACAAGTGTCATCACCATCGTTGTTTAATGACCATTTTCCATGCTGGCATGAGTTGGATAGTTTAACATGAACTATCGAGCCAGAGAACTGTGCCATGTGTCCAGTGTTTGCATTGACATATTTTCTACAGCTGGATGCCTTTCCTAATGCCAGTCACTTTACAGTATCGACTGGGTATTATTTATGTGGCACCAGTACTAGTGATGTCACCAAGACAAGACAAAACAAAACAAGACCCTGATCTGCTTTGGGGTAGATTATTGAAAGGAGAAAGTATAATAGAGATAGGAACAGATGTCTTTCTAAAGAGAAGATACATGTGTTTCCCACCTGGAAAGAGAGATCTGATGTCATAATGTATGGAATTTTGTGTGTTAGAGTGGTTCAACAACTCTTGTGTAAATCCTGGTGAACACCTAACAATTCCAGTTAGTATTGTCCCAGTTAGATTGTTAAATACTTTTGGGAAAGGATGAATGTTACATATTCTTTCTGATGGATTTATCAGAAGGAATATGTAACATTCTTCATCATCTGTGAAAACATATCACTGGCCAACAATCAGGATCTGACACTCCAGTGTCTTTTTGACATGGTTTCTACAGCTGGATGCCCTTTCTAATACCAACCACTTTATAGTGTGAACTGGGTGCTGTTTTTTTTTTTTATTTCATGCCCACAGCACTAGAAGTAGCTTGCAAGACTACAAATCGTGTGTGGTAAGGGGGGGGGGGACTTTATGCTAGAATAAGAAGTAGAGAGGGATTAATCATGAGAGAAAAGGGCAGGAACAGAAGAGGTTGCATGCTGTAAAGGACCTATATGACTACTCACATTTTACAAGAGAGGGTGAGGATGGGGAAATAAATAATACGTGGTTAATTTAATATATTAGTAGCATTCACCTTGTACCTTGGAAGTATGCCCTAACAACTTGTCACCATCATCTTTATTTCACTTTCTAGTTGCTCTCAATCATACTTTAACCTTTCAAAACCAAGAATAAAGTCACTTCCCTCTCAACTACACCTCAACTGAGTTGAGGTGGCAGATCTTTTTTTACACCTTGCAAGTTACTTAGCAACCTCACTAGTGCTGGTGGCATGAAATAAAGCATTCTGTACACTCGGTAAAGTGGTTGACATGAGGAAGGGCATCCAGCTGTAGAAACCATGCCAAAGTTGGCACTGGAGCTCATTGATGCAGTCCTCCGACTTGTCAGACCCTGTCAAACCATCCAATCCATGCCAGCCTCAGAAGACAAAATATCAAATAATGATGGTGGTATTTTTGTAAAATAATTAAAATTGCAATGTCAAAAGTGGTGTCATTTTGGTAATCAGCACCCAAAATGCACATTAGAATATGTCTAACTTCTAAGGCACCAACGTGTAAAGTGCAACTGAATCAACAAATTTCAGTATGAGTGATTACATCAACATATAATAAAGGAGCATTCTGTGTCTGCAAAACTAGAACTGATAATATATTTGGGCTCAGTCTCCCCCAAATTAGGTTTTACTGCTAAAGCACCAAAATATAGTAATTAAGTACTTTTACCAATATTTATTAAAAATAAAGGTATGCCGTAGAACAAACAAAAATTGATGTGACAGGAAAAAGACAATGTGATTTTGGGATTCTGTGCCCCCAAATTAATCAAAGTCAAATCTGAGATTTGAATTAAAATTGTATTGTTCAGTGATGTCTTTTATTTGCTTCAGTTACTGGTCTGCAGCCTTGTTAAGGCACCATCTTGAAGGGTGAAACCAAACAAATCAACCCCGGTGCTTAAATTTTTTTAAAGCCTGGTATTTATTCTACTGATCTATAATGCGGCAAACACTAAGCTACAGGGATGTAAACAAACCAGCATCGGTTGTCAAGTGGTGGTGGGATACAATCACAAATACACACACATATATAAGCATCATTCAGTTTCTGTCTATCAAATCCATTCACAAGGTGTTGGTCAAAAGGAGCCTATAGTAAACACTTGCTCAAGGTGCCATGCAGGGGACAGAACCCAGAACCATGTGGTTGGGAAGCAAACTTCTTACCACACAGCTATGTCTGTACCTATATTTAGAAATCTTGCGCTTATAAAGATTATGCAAGCAATGACTTTTAAAAGTATGCAGAGCCACTAACAAAAAGAATTTCAAAAAATTTGATATTGGAACTATCAGGAAACAGAGAAGTCAATAACCTGAGTTAATATTTAAGTGTAATAAATGAGGCAAAGGATATGAATATAACCTTCATTAAGAATTTAAATAGATTCAAGACACAAACTGATAGCAAAAACAGTTCAAATATTATTTGGCAACTAATATATTTACAAATATGTATGGAAGCCTCTATATAATTGTTATTTGACCTGCAGGAAACATTCTTCAAATCACAGCCCATTTTCACCTTAAGAAGTAGAGTAGTATAAATTAGATAATGTAGTCCTAGTTACCTCTAAAAAGATGGACTAGTCCTGGCTGGATTACTTTCAATCATAGGTTCTCTTAATGAAAGTTGACCTACTGGGTTCTTCTCCTCCTCCTCCTCATCATCATCATCATTTAACATCTGTCTTCCATGCTGGTATGGATCGGATGGTTTGAAAGGGAACTGGCTAGCCAGAGGACTGTCTGCTTTGGCATGGTTTTTACAGCTAGAAGCCCTAACACCAACCATTTTACACAGTGGACTGAGTGCATTTCATATGCCACCAGCACTGACAATGTCTGTTTTGGCATGGTTTTCACAGCCAGATGCCTTTCCTAATGCCAACCACTTTACAGAAGTGACTGGGTGCTTTTTACATGGCACCAGCACTGGTGAGGTTTGTTTTGGCATGGTTTTCATGGCTGGATGCCCTTCCTAGCACCAATCACTTTACATAGTAGTGTGAGTGCTTTTATGTGGCACCAGTACCAGCCAGCTGAATCTCCAATAAATCATAATGAAATTGAAATCAAATTTGATGACAGAACCACGTGACTGGCATCCATGCCAGTGGAGCGCGATTGTTACCAGAGCAGCTGACTGGCTCCCACGCCGGTGGCACGTAAAAAGTACCATTTGAGCATGATTATTACTAGTGTCACCTTACTATCACTTGTGCCGGTGGCATGTGAAAAACAACATTCAAGTGAGGTCGTTGCCCATGTTGCTGGACTGGCTCCTATGCAGGTGGCATGTAAAAAACACCATTTGAGCATGGCCGTTGCCAGTACTGCCTGACTGGCCCTCATGCATGTGGCATGTAAAAAGCATCCACTACACTCTTGGAGTGGTTGGTGTTAGGAAGGGCATTCAGCTGTAGAAACTCTGCCAGATCAGATTGGAGCCTGGTGCAGCCATCTGGCTCGCCAGTCCTCAGTCAAACCGTCCAACCCATGCCAGCATGGAAAGAGGACATTAAATGATGATTATGATGAACAGTGTGGTGGGACACAAAACAAAAACTGGAGAGTTACAGTTGAAACACCTTTCATAACAGGGTTTATTCTAAGCTAAAGAAATAAGTATCTATAAGTAGGTTGTGTATGCAACATGCATGTGGTTGATAAGTTTGCTTTTAAACCACATGATCCTACCCACTGCATGGCACCTTGGGCAAGTGTCTTCTACTATAAATCCAAGCTGACCAAAGCTTTGTGAGTGGAACTGATATAAAAACTGAAAGATGCCCATCATATACACAGGCACACATATCTATATACACATACATACACACATATTTATATATATGCATGTGTGTGTCTCCTTGTCCAGACATCATATGATAGTTGTGAATGAGTATCTGTCATACAAGCAACATCATTCATTTCCAATATTCTGAAAAAATACATCTGAGCATGGAGAAATATTAACCTTGCTTAAAAACAGGTGAGGGTTGATGACAGGCAGGGCATCCAGCTGTAGAAAATCTACCCCACTAATGTCTATGTGACCCATGCAAGCATGGAAAAGTGGACATTAAAACGATGAGGATGTCTGCAGAAGTAGGTTAAGTAGTCTCTAAACTTCAGTGATGAAATAAACTGATTGAATGTGGGAATGCACCTACAAAGCTTCCCTCTGAGACACAAGTCCGGGCAAGGTCGTTTCTGGAAGACCAGCAGTCTCCCATGCATACCAACCTCCCCTCTCCATGCCACCAATGTTACCCACAGAAAAGACAGAGGCCAGTACAACTCATTTCTACAGCTGAGTGAACTTGAGCAACGTGAACTAAAGTGTCTTGCTCAAGAACACAGCATGGTCCAGGAATTGAACACACTACTTCATGACTGTGAGCCCGACGTTCTAACCACTGAGTCATGCGCCTTCACAAACTGATTTAGTGACAGAATTGTTTTAATGGAAATAAATATTATTTTTGTATCAAAATAGTAGACAATTAACTAGAGTTGGTAAGTCAAACGATGCTGATTTTGGAATCAGCAGCCCACATATATCCAAGAATGTGAATAACTTCTAAGGCACCAATATGTAAGGAACAACTGAGACTCCCAAGTTTCAGTACATAAAGAGATTTGTTAGCATAAAAAGGAATCTACTGAATTTCAAATTATTTCAGAAATTCAATCTGGGTCTGAGTATAAAATGAGTAACAAATTTACTTGTATGAAACACCTGGCAGTTTGTTGTGCTTGAAAAGACATGTCAAGCTAAGTAAATGCGGGGTTGCCCTTGCACACAAGCTCATCCCCTGCAACCCTAATCTTGTGGTCTTGCAGGTGCTGGTGCCACATAAAAAGCACTAGTGCCAGTGCTGCGTAAAAGCACCCAATACACTCCGTAAAGTGGCTGGCATTAAGAAGGGAATCTAGCTGTAGAAACCTTGCAAAAACAGCCTTTCAGCTCCTGTCAAACTGCCCAACACATGTCAGCATGGACAACGGACATTAAATGATGATGATGATAGTTGCTTTTATCATTTAGTTGAGTGAAAAAAAAAGGTGGCAAGCTGGTAGCATCACTACGAAACTGGACAGAATGCTTAGCAGCATTTCTTCCAGCTCTTTACATTCCAAGTTCAAATTCTACCAAGGCTGATTTTGCCTCTCATCCTTTCAGGGTTGATAAAATAAGTATCAATTGAACACTGGGGCCAGTGTAATCAACTCCCCCATCCTCAGAGTTTGCTGGCCTTATGCCAAAATAAGAAAGGATTAGTTTAGTTGAGGAAACTGTGGCACGCTGACAGAATCATTATTACACCAGACAAAATGCCTAGCAGGATTTTTTCTGGCTCTTTAAATTCCGAGTTCAAATTTTGACAAGATTGGCTTTGCTTTTTATCCTTTCAGGGTCAATAAAATAAGTACCAGTCAAGTACCAGGGTTACTATAATTAACTAGCCCCTTCACACAAAATTTCAGGTCTTGTGCTTATAACAGTTGAGAAAAAAATAAAAAGCAGAGTTCATGACTTTTGTGTGACTTCTTTGACCTCTACTTCTCAATCTTTTTGACTTTCTGGGAGACTGGAGAATAAATAATGAAAAAAATGATAACTGGTGCATTTGTAATTCATCATCAATGTTTTGACATCCACTTTACCATGCTTGAATGGATCAGATGGAATTTGGTGAGGCAGATTTTCTACAGTCAGATGTCCTTCCTGTTGCCAACCCTCACCTGTTTCTGAACAAAGTAACATTTTCCCCATGTCCAGACATATTTTCCATGGAAGATTGGAAATGAGCAACATCATTTGTATGAAGAGGATACTCATTTACAGCCATAATGTCAAGACAACAGTACATACAAATTTACTCACATATATACACATACACATATTTGACAGTTCTTTCAGATTACATCTATCAAATCCACTCAATATTATTGATAAAATCTAATAAAATGAGTCCTTTTTTCTTTGACTCTCTTTATACTTGTACATTATATAATCCTTAAGCTTAATGTCAGTAGCCATCCCCTAGTTTATGAAAAAAAAAATACAAAAACCCTTGCAAAGAACTGTGCACTTCAAAGTTCTAGCGATGCGGTGTTTGGCTGTTATACACATGCTCACATGTCCGAGATAGGAAGCTGCACACTAGGGAGAGAGAGCACTGTGGTTCATGCAGTGCTGACCCTGGTGTGCTGGTGAAAGGTAATGTTTCTTTTTGACTTCGCATGTATTGTGCTTAAAAACATATTCTTGAATGTGATAAAGTGTAGAATTAGATTATTATCCTACTTCCATCTACAGTGTTGCTGCCAGGATTTGAAAAATAGGGCAGATCCCCCCACTACCATTTTGTTATTTAGGGGGCATTTTTGAAAAACAAGGGGCAATTTGCAATGGTGTTCAGTGAACAAATTAAACACACTACCTGGCAGTGGCTAAAATGCAAACCGACCAAGTTTATGTATAAATTATCTTTTTATATGTTTGTTTCCTTTTACACAATATTAAAACAATGGCTAAACATTTTCTGAAGCAGCACCCCAACTAATTTTATCTATGAGCCACCACTGGTCCAAGGTACCATGCAGTGAGACTGTACCCAAGACCACATGGTTGAGAAGCAAGCTTCTTAACCACACAGTCACACCTGTGCCTGATTAAATTACATAAAGTTACTGGTATGCCTCACATGAATCGTTATATACAACTATGTATGTGTATGTATGTATATATATATATATATATATATATATATATATAACAATTGTTCACCTTGTTTTATTAATCATATTTGAGTAAATCAGAATAATGACTAATATGTGTTTTAAGACATTCAAGTATTAGTATGTTACGGAGATGTACTTGCATACCAAGCGTTTTTATCTGTGACTGTGTGTCGAATTTAAGACAATTGCATCATAGAAGACACAGGTCAGCCATTCAGAAATACACAAAGACCATTAACTTCACTTAAACATTTATTATTTGTAATGTGGTATTAAAATTTTCAATGCTCAAAACTGCGACCTGGACACTGACAAGATTTGTGCTGCACCTCAGTTTCAAGTAATGAAAATTTCACCACCATATAATAAACGCTTAAGTGAAGTTAACATTCTTTGTGTGTTTCCATACGGTAATTATCTGTATTTGTATGAACTTTCTAAAACCTTAAATTTTAGTTTTAATATATATGCTACAGTAATGTGAGAACTTCTGTCTTTGACTGGTGAGGTTGATGCTTGTTGATAAAATAAGGCCCAGGAAGGTATTCCAGAGTACAGGTACTTATAATCTGCACTAATTTATGAGTAACAATTTCAACTTTCTGCATTTGCCAGACTAGTTTACTAGTACCTTGCACATTAAGTATTAATAAACTTGTTCCACCTATACTAATGTACAGGTACCTGTATTTCATTTAATTATCTAAGTAAATTTAATATTTGTTTAATTTAGAGTGTGTTGACAAAGGAACTTGGAAAAGCTTTGGAACCAAAGGTTTCTGAAAAATCAATGTTATTCATGTACTGCAGTTTGGAATAGGAATGACTACAGAAACTGTTTATTGTTTAATCCTTCAGTGTTCAGATAACTTTGTAGAATGTGATGCTTATATATTCACATTGTTTTAAATTAACCATGCATTGTAACATAGCTTTGAGATTTCAATGATGTGATTCTTTATTTTTTAAGAATGATGTTGTTGGATAACTGTGTTGTTGGATAACAGGTAAAATATTTCAGTCCGATATGGTTAGATTAAATGCTAAAGTAGGAACAACAAAAGGAGAGGCTAATGCACTGAATTGGCTTGGGCAGAAGTGGTAGAGTTATAGTGAAGAAAATAGTTCTATTAAGCATTGGTTTAGTTGCAGGAACTATTAGAAACCACATCTATTTAACTAAATTTTGTAATAAATGTCCTCACTTTTCCTTTACTATTCCAACTCTACCTGATACAGATCTTGAGTCCTTCAATGAAGTCTTTTGTGGTTGCCATGACCTGTTTGAAACTGTGGTCCCTAGCTTCAAGGCAGTGAAGGGAGAAATTTTTACCTGCGGTATTGAACCATCAAGTGATCTGTAACAACTAGAATAACATAACAAGCAAAAAGATAAGGTAAGAAGAGGGCTTGTATGTGGTTGGTTGACTTATTAGAATTAGCAGCTAAAACTTCCTCAAATCTTATTTTTCCTTCTTTAAAAAGAGGATGGGCACACTGAATACGCTATGTCTGAAAACAAAAGACAAGATTGTAAATGTTGGAACAATTCTGCTCACAAGTCTGTTGGACCCAAGCTAACCTCTTGAGAAAGAAAAAAAAAATCTGGTATTTATGAAATAGAGAGAAACCTTTAAGAAGATATAAAATCTAAGATTATCAGATCAAACTAATAAGTCATGGTTCTTAAAATATCTGACATGCTGAATATCTTCTACACATCACCAAATATTGAACCAACAAGGTCACTCAATCTGTGAGAAACAGCACAAATTTTCCAGAAATTACACCCTACTGTTTTATGAAAACAAAACAAAGAAGGACACATTAGATAATGTTGTTTGAGATAAATAAAAAGCTGGTATAGTGATGGCTGGAATATCATTGATGATAGACTCACTTAATCAGAGTTCAACAGGAGTTAAACAACCATTACCATCAACAAAAACTAGTTTACCATTAATAATGGTTTCAAATTTTGGAACAAGGCCAGCAACTTCAAGGAAAGAGTTAAGTTGATTACATCAACACCAGTACTCAACTGCTACTTATTTTATTGATCCCAAAAGGATGAAAGGTAAAGTTGACCTCAGAACGTAAAGACAGATGACATGCTGCTAAGCATTTTTTGCTCAGCATACTTATGATTTGCTAGCTCATTGCCTTAAGTTTACCATTAATAATAATGATAATCAACATCCAAACAGCATATACAATTCCTTTCATCCTCATCATCATCATTTAACATCCATGTTCCTGTGGATGGTTTAACAGGTTTTGATGGGGGCCAAAGATTGCATCGTACTTTGGTGTCTACTTTGGTATGGTTTCTATAGCTGGATATCCTTCCTGAAATCTACCACTTTACAACAAGTACTTGGTGCTCTTTTTGTACCATCAGCACCAGTGAGGTCATCATGCAGCTCGCAAGACAACGAACTCCAATGAAGTGGGGAAAGATTGTCAGGTTTATGTTAGGAGATGAGTTAAAGTATGAGAGACTGGTGGGAGCACATTCATCATCATCATTTAGCATCCGTTTTCCATGTTCATGGCATGGGTTAGATGATTTGATTTTAACTGGCATGCTGGAGACTGGTAACCAGGCTCCAGTTTGTTTTGGGCTGGTTTCTAAGGCTGGATGCCTTTCCTAATGCCAACCACTCCACAGAGTGTACCGGATACCTTTTATGTGTCACCAGCACAGCTTATGGTCAAATTTTTATTTTGAACATTGAAACTGACAAGGCCTTGTTTCTGTAAAAGACCAATAATGGGTTAAATATTTTGCAAAATCTACCTGGATGCTTGATGTCAATCAGCCATTGCCCTTAAACAGAAAAAGTACCCGGAATGGGAGCCCCAACATGTGCCATCTGGATCTTTACCCATTATTCTTACTGGGAAGCTAAGACAGTAGCGCTATCCCTTGGTCAAAATGAACAATAGGGTGACAAAGGAGTTATGATGGGTTTCCGAGTTACTGTAACCAATTTCTCCACAATTTCTTTGTACCTATCAATAAAGATCAATATTGTGAAAGAAATACATTAGAAAAAAAGGTTTAGAGGTTAATATGAAATGGATTTAATTGTGTTCTTGTGAAGCATTCTTCAAATACAAAAACATAATGATTTCATCTTAACATATAATGGTTGTATAAACATGATGCCTTATAACAGGAATTACATTTTTAACTAAAAGAAAAATTATATAATTGTCATTTGTACTAATTTCAAATTATAGCTATCACAATATAATGTTTGGCATTCTAAGTATCTGAGATAAAACTCCCTAATAATCTAACAAAACTGTTGAGTTTTCATTTTTTTCAACTTTTCACATCTAAATCTCTACACATTACCCTAAATATATACATGCACAACACCTACTGTCCAGACAGTGATGGTCTGGAATCACTTATAATCCATACTAATTAACACTTATGTACAAGTAACTGCATTTCATTTAATTATTCAAGTAAATTTAATATCTGTTTAATCTAGAGTGTGTTAACCAAGCTGACCACCTCTGGTTGGGAAAATCAGTAATTCAAAAAAACTTTGAAACCAATGGTTTCAGAAAAACGATATTGTACCTGTATCACAAAACCTGCATGTGGATTATTACAAAGGTTTTGCAGTAAAGAAGTTTCACATTATTTCCACTAAAAAGGATGGAAATTTCGTTCACATTGTTATGCTTTTTATGAAAGTTAGGGTTGAGAGAAATCTGAAAGAGTTTCCTACCTTGATGAAATTTCTGTTGCTAAAGAACTACTAGTAACTTAAAAATTATTCTACCGATACCTAATTGCTTTTCACTGGCTCATTATTTTCTATTGAACTAATATATGAGCAGCTTTTCCCAAAGGGTAAGCATTTTGGAATGATTTTAACACACAATTCTCATTTTAACTATCAATTAGTACAACTATGGCGACAATAAGAAGCAGTTACAAAATATCCGCTTGGTGCCCTTGCTAAGAGGGAGCTTCAGTGTGGTCACGCAACTTCTAGAAATAACAGCCAAACCTTTTCTTAACTCGCACCCTACCAGCTTTAAAAAAAAAAAAAGTAGGAGGAAACACATTAGATAATGAAGTTTTGTATCCCAAAAATAATGACACATCATTTCTGCTCATAGGTATTTTTGACCAAGACTAACTTGGGACAAAAAGTAAAATAACGATAATAATAATTAGATTTGAGAAAAGTTAATATTTCAATACTAACATATAACTGGTAGCTTTCGGAAGATAGCAAGATCTTCGAACTTAAGAGCAAAGTTAAACTAAATAGACATCCGATATTTTAATAGTAATCATTGTTGTTTGTGAGAAATTCAACCCAATCAAATGATCTGTAATTCTTAATCACAAATGAATCTTATCTTTAAATACAAACAGAAGGATTCGATACGCTGTTTATAGTGGTAAAGCATTGTCAGCATTCAGTAAATAGATGATAAGTTTGGATCTTGTTGTCCCTGGCTGGATTATATTTCTGGAAAAAGCATACGGACAGAAGTCCTTAACAAAAAAAACAAAAAACAAATAAATCATAATAATAATAAAAAGATGTTCTCATGAGATAAAATTAATATTACATTGAGTTAACAAATAATACATTTTAACAAATGTTTGCAGAAGAAATAGTGACGGAATCTCAGCACCACCAATTCCATCTGACAAATAAATTAATCATACAACCACATACATATAAGACATGGAACGGAGATCGCAGCTGGAATGTGTCACTGATTGTTGTTACTGATGAAGTGAGTGATACTGGTTACAGAGTTGCGCCGGTTTTTACCAAAGTGCTTTCCGTAAAATATAAATGGATCTTTTTAAAAAGAAAGTTATTTTTACAATATTTTTTTTAGTTTCCAAAATGGCAACAACTCTCTTTGTGTTATATATAGATAGATAGATACACACACTCAAAAAGAATGCATGTATAAAGAGTAATCCTATCTCCACAGTAACACAGTAGAAAACTTGGTTCATCGACTACGTATGTCCGGAATATAAATATTACCACGACATACTAATCAACAAGACAGAGAGATTGTGATAACATTATCTAAAGGCATGACTACATCACTAAAGTCTTTGAATATGGATCTGGAATTTGCACGATGGCATAACTGTAACTTCAGCTGTAACTACACAGTTGATTCCCAAATTGGAGAGGGCTCCACGTATAATACCACAAGACATGGCTAAATATTTTGGGGCGTTTTCAAGATACTGCTTTCCTGAAGATAACTGCACAAGAAAACGAAAACGGTTATCAAGCAATACATACACTCCCATGTGATTGGTACGTAGGTTATCCACTTGTTTTTTATATACAGCCATCCAAAAGTCTTTACATATAAATTTCATAGTGTCTAGTTCGTCCTTATATCGGGGCCAGTCGCGAGTAAAGCGCTCCACTAGCGATTGTCCGACACGGAATCCTAACGATTCTAGGTGTGAAATACAGTTTTCTTTCTCGTCTTTTGTCGCCGTTCGGTAAACATAGTTAATTATTTCCATGTGTAAAAATTCAAACATAACTTCATCCATGATTTATATTTATATTCCGAAAATTTGACAAGAAAATAACCACCTACTATCAAATCAAACTGTTGTTATAAAGAGCTCTTCACCGGAAGTTCTCAACAGTTATCTACCGTTAGCTGCCACTTGTGTAGCAACCCAGCTTCTATATTGATTCCTGTTTGCGTAAGGATTTTAGTCCGCGATAACTTTGGGATGTGATAGGGCAACAGTCTTCAATCTTTGCACCTCGGACCGGTTAGCCAGACAATTTTTCCACTGACCGGGTAATCGCGTGCATAACGAAATACATTGAAATGCATAAGATATATGATTTAATTATTATGTATATAATGCAAGTTACCTGCAGACTGTGATAGTCAATAAAATAGAAACAAAATTTTAGAATTTGTTCTTTCTGTGCGGTCCGTTACCGAATAATCCATGGCCTAAGACCAAATGATCCGCGGTCTCATGGTTGGAAACATCTGTGAAAAGGTACTTGACAGTGGAAGGGAATAGTTTACTGAATCGATTCTGTTCATTACTACTACTTATCAATTTTGAAGGGCAAAGCTTTGTCTCACCTGACGAAACTTCAACTCAGTATGTGGAGTTGAGGGAATACTTAATTAATTTAATGTATTCAATCTTTTTATTACAATTCTTCCAGACCAATTTTGCTAGTGTAGATAAAGTCGATTGAATCGTCATTAGTATTGTGCTGATGTGCATTTTATCAAACTTCGCTGTTTGATAAGTAAAGTATCTCCTGATAAGATTTGAATTAAGTAAAAATACTAAAAGCAAATGCAATAAAGCTGTTAGTCATCTCCGAAACTGCCTCCTTGTGAAATACAAGATGTTAAAGTGTTAACTATACTGATATTTAGTGTGAGTCTGGATGCGCCGCATACTCCCCACTACCAACTTTCTTTTCAAGAAGATCCATTTATATTTTACGGAAAGGACTTTGGTAAAAACCGGCGCAACTCTATGACCAGCACCACTCACTTCATCAGTGACACATTCCAGCTGCGAACTCCTTTCTATGTATGTCTTATATGTATGTAGCTGTATGATTAATTTATTTTTCTGGTGGAATTGGTGGTGCTGAGATTCCATCACTATTTCTTCTGCAAACATTTGTTAAAGTATTATTAGTTAACTCAATGTAATATTAATTTTATCTCATGAGAACATTTTTTTATTATTGTTATTTATTTATTTTTTTTAGTTAAGGACTTCTGTATTTCTGTACACTGGTAGATTGTTAGGATGGCCACATCAGTTATGGGCAAGTTGGACTCAGGGTATAGCAGTTGCTATTATTCTGCATTTGTTGGCATGTGCTATAATCCTCAGCTTGACTGGCATATGAAAAATGCATAGCGGGTTGCATCTTTCTACTGGACCAACTAATTGAGAACTGTAGGTTAGCCCAATCAGAGCTGGCCTGGTGCTACACAACTATAAAACAATGAGAGAGCCTCTACGTGGCAGCCCAACTTGCTAGAAAATTGGCAAAATTACTCTATATTTTTAAGAAAGGAAACCTTAGATCAGGTAAGGTGGGGGTGGGGGCTGGAGGTACATTCACTATGTCTTTAAAAAACAGATGAGATAGTCGTAGATGGAGTGCTTTTATTCTTACATTGGCTTAACTTTTTCTCAAACCTCTCTCACCATCTAAAAATATGATGGTGGGATATTTGATAGTGCAATCCTAGGTATATCCTATCTGTGAAAAACAATAAGGTTATGGCTTAGGTATCTTTGATTACAAGGGGTGTTTTTTTTTTTTACCTAATTAGGGCTGAACTGAAACTAAATAAACAAGAACAACTTAAAACATGACACTAGTATTTATAGCAAATTAAAAATATTAATTTTAACTTAGCAAAGCATGAGGCTCTATATTTTAATGAATGCCTTTCTCAACAGTATTGGCAACATAAATGAAGTGAAATTTTATCCCAACAAGAATAGAAACTATACCAAAATCAACTTCCTGAGAGCTTATCTCTTCATAGTAAAACAAAAATGTTGAGTTCATACAAATATGTAGTTCTTTAGTTTACAGTGATCATCGTCGTCATCATTTTACCTTTCACTTTTCCATACTCATACAGATTAGATTAAACTTGTTGAGGCAGAGTTTTCTATGAACAGATGCTCTTCCTGTTGTCAACTGTTACCTGTTTTCAATTAAGGTAATATTTCCCCATAACCAGACATGTTTTTTGCTGATGGCTGATGCTCACATCAACTATCATGTGATGTTAAGGCAAAGAAAAGAGCACACATATATATATAAATATACTTATATATACATGATGAACTTTTTTTTCTTTTTCCACCTACCAAACCCACTCACAAAGCTTTGGCTGACTCAAAACTATAGTAAAAGATACCTGCCCAAGGTTGGCTGAACATGGCAACATGTGGTAGGAATGCAAACTTCATACCACAGCCACACCTACAACTGGCAATCTGCCTAGAAAATGGAATTACTGTTCCTAATTAACAGGTGATTTATTATTCCTATTTATTTTGTCATCTTCATACTTTCCCCAATGATATTACCTATATGAATGAAATAGAAGAGAAAATGAGTTGCTCGTAAAGAGTCTATCAGTGCTGAACAATAAAAAAAGTAATACTGAAACTGAAAACATCAGATAAGCATGAAGCACAGTTTCCTGCAACTCTATATATAATGCCATTTTAAAGCATATGTATGATGCGCATACAGGGTGCCCCCTAGGTTTTGAGGTACGTTACTAATCTATGTATGCTATGACTTGATGTCAATACAAAATACTTTATGCTTCAGTGTATTGTCTTGGATTAATCCTGTCTACAGAAGAAACAGTGACGGAATCTCAGCACCACCAATTCCATCTGACAAATAAATTAATCATACAACCACATACATATAAGACATGGAATGGAGATTACAGTTGGAATGTGTCACTGATTGTTGTTACTGATGAAGTGGGTGTTGCTTATCATAGAGTTGTGGTGCTGGTTTTTACCAAACTACTTTGCCTAAGACAAATCCTGTTAACCTAACCCCGAATACAAGTGTACCTACTTATGGTAGGCCTTACATATTACTCAGTTTAACGCTACTTACACCTGGGCCTTACTTATTAAAGTTCTTTACTCTTTAAGGACCGTGGCTATCAGCAACTTTTCTCTACTGTTCTTCACTCAGGGCTGTCTTCTCTGCTTCATATCTTTCCCTGAGAGAATCCCTTCCACCTCTATGTCTTGAATTGTCATTGATGCTTCTTGGTTTTTTTACTTGGTGGGAGTTTTGGCCTATGCAAACCCATTTTAGCTTTGCAAAGAGGTGGTCCATATTAATTTTGCCTCTCTCCTTTGGCCTGCCCAGCAAGGAGCTTGTGTTTCACTAGCATAGCTCTCAGGGTCATTGAGGCACACAACATCACACCATAACAAGAGTTTGACCTTGTGGTAGATGCACAGTTCTGACATTGACAAGTCCCTTAACTCCTTGGGGGTTGTTGGGGCCCTGCAGCCATGCAGCATATCCAGGACAAGAAAACCTGGTGGAACCCATCCCTCTCTGAGCTAAACTCATTTCTGCAGCTGAGTAGACTGGAGCAATGTGAAATTAAGTGTTTTGTTCAAGAAGAGAACAGATAGTCCAGTCCAGGGATTGAAACCACAATCTTACAGTTGAGAATCCAATATCCTAACCACTAAGCAACACATTTCCATTAATGGTACTCATTTCTACAGCAGAGTGGACTGTAGCAGTGTGAAATGAAGTGTTTTGCTTCACCTGGTCCAGGAATTGAAGCCACAATCTTAGTCATGAGTCCAACACCCTAACCACAAAACCACACACCTCCACACTGTTCTAGGGTAGCATTAGTGTTTAAGGAGTTGACTCTGTTGCAAGTTTTATTATAAAAAATCCACCAGTTCCCTCACTCATATATGTCCAGGTTGGGTATCTGATATCAGTCTCACTAGTCTGAAACAGCCTAGGAAGGTTATAAGCATTTCTTCCCTTCTTTCTCCTGATATACCTGGCTCTCTGTTGGTTACAACAATGAGTATTCTAGTTGATTTGATCGGCCAAACAGCTTGCTTGTGAAATAAATGTACAATTGGCTGAGCACTCCACAGACATGTCCCCTTAATGTAGTTCTCAGGGAGATTAAGCCAAATGTGACAAGACTCTTTGAATTTTTTTCCAGCTGAGGTGACTGGAGCAATATGAAATAAAGTGTCTTTGCTCAAGGACATGACACACCACCAGGAATTGAACCCATGACCTTATGATTGTGTGTGGAAAACCTCAACCACTAATAATCAAGAAAAATATCTGCTGATACTTCGTTTTTGTATCTCCTGATAATTGATAAATTCACAGGGAAGTGAAAGGTAAACAATATTTATTTCATATGTTTACATATGAAATTAATATTTTTTACCTCTCACTTCAATTGAATTTTATTAATTATATATACACTCTACGACTGTGATTCCTAGGTTTTTAGAGGCATAGTGATGTTAGATTATATCCTAAACTTAACTACTATGTTACCTGAGAGCCAGACACCTACTGAGAGCTCACTGTGAGTACTCTTTGATTCTCTGCATCCCTATTTCTATATTTATAGATATAGGTGCAGGAGTGGCTGTGGTAAGTAGCTTGCTTACCAACCACATGGTTCTGGGTTCAGTCCCACTGCGTTGCATCTTGGGCAAGTGTCTTCTACTATAGCCTCGGGCCGACCAGAGCCTTGTGAGTGAATGTGGTAGACAGAAACTAAAAGGAGCCTGTCATATATATATATATATATATATATTTATTTATTTTATAGAGAGAGAGATATATGTATGTAGGTCTGTCTGTCTGTGTTTGTCCCCCCCAACATCGCTTGACCACCGAAGCTGGTGTGTTTATGTCACTGTAACTTAGAATAAGTACTAGGCTTACAAAGAATAAGTCCTGGGGTTGATTTGCTTGACTTAAAGCTGTGGTCCAGCATGGCCACAGTCAAATGACTGAAACAAGTAAAAAAATAAAAGAATAAAAGAATATATATGTGTGTGTGTGTATAAAATAAGATTTAAGGTAAAAAAAAAAAAAGCACAGTAATCTTGTTTGTGTAGATAAAGATTATTTAATCCATTACAATATGTACAGGGTTGACCAGTTTTGCTTCACTAATCATAACGCATAAGGTTTTGATTTAATCTTCTGTAGAAGCAGATATGAAACAGATTCATACCTGCTTCTACACAAGATTAAATCAAAAACTTATGGTTTCGTAACACTGAGTCATGATTAGCAAAGTGAAATTGGTCGACCCTGTACATATTGTAATGGATTAAATGAATCTTTATCTACACAAACAAGATTTTGTGCTTTTTCACTTAAATCTTATTTCATATTTACCACCACATGGAATCTCCCTCCGAATTTCATCTATATATATATATATATATATATATATATATATACATGTATATATATATACATGTATATATATATACATGTATATATATATATACACGTATACATATACGTATATATGTATATATATATATATGTATATATGTATATATATATATATGTATATATATATATGTATATATATATATATGTATATATATATATGTATGTATATATATGTATATATATGTATATATATATATGTATGTATATATATGTATATATATGTATATGTATATATATGTATATATATATATGTATATCATCGTCATCATCATCATCCTCCTTTAATGTCCGTTTTTCTATGCTAACATGGTTTGGATAGTTCGACCAGAGCTGGCAAGATGGGGAGCTGCACCAGCTTCCAGTCTGATATGGCATGATTTCTATACCTGGATGCCCTTCCCAATGCCAACCACTTTACCGTGTTTGCTCGCTGCTTTTAATGTGCCAGCAGCATGAGCATCTTTTACATGGAAATGTCAAAACTCTCCAAAACATTATTACAACTACTTAAAAGTTTGTTAAAATATATATCATTAATTACAATAAGTTAATTTGGCACCAACAGAAGAAGAATTTAAAATTTCAGTCACTTCAGAGAGCGAAAGAAAATAGATTGACTTTTTTATAAAGTATTTCTTGGATTTTTTTGTACAAAGTTATGTGTTCTGATGGTATTAGGACCCTGTGCATGTGTTATGTGTTTAGCTGTTGGTGTTGGATTCCCATCAGCAGCTTCCAGCTTCATTTGAACTTTGACCCTGAAGGATTTGGCAACTTTCAGGAAGTTAGCTATCTCTGTATCACTATGCTGCACTTTTAAGGCAATGTTTACAGCATGACATTTCGTTTGCTGAGTCAACATGATGTCTGACATTATTTATCTGAAAAGTAAGGTGAAAAAAAAAAAAGAAAGAAGGAAGTTAGAAGAAAGTTTAGAGCTCTTGAAAAGAGGTGTCCTCAAAAAATTTACGCGCTCTGTCAGATTACAAATATCATTATCATGCACACTGATAATGATGATGATGATGATGTTGATCAGCATCATCATTTAACATTCTATTTTCCAAGCTGGCATGGGTTGGACTACTTGCATACTGGCATTAATATATATATATATATATAATGTATGATGATGATGATATATATATATGTATATGTATTTATATATATCATCATCATCATCATCATCATCGTTTAACGTCCGCTTTCCATGCTAGCATGGGTTGGACGATTTGACTGAGGACTGGTGAAACCGGATGGCAACACCAGGCTCCAGTCTGATTTGGCAGAGTTTCTACAGCTGGATGCCCTTCCTAACGCCAACCACTCAGAGAGTGTAGTGGGTGCTTTTACGTGTCACCCGCACGAAAACGGCCACGCTCGAAATGGTGTCTTTTATGTGCCACCCGCACAAGCCAGTCCAGGGGCACTGGCAACGATCTCGCTCGAAAATCCTACAGGAGCCAGTCAGGCGGTACTGGCAACGGCCACGCTCAAAATGGTGCATCTCATGTGCCACCCGCACAAGAACCAGTCCAGGGGCACTGGCAACGATCTTACTTGGCTTGCCGGGTCTTCTCACGCACAGCCCATTTCCAAAGGTCTCGGTCCGTAGTCATCGCCTCGGTGAGGCCCAATGTACGAAGGTCTTGCCTCACCACCTCAGCCCAGGTCTTCCTGGGCCTACCTCTTCCACGGGTTCCCTCAACTGTTAGGGTGTGGCACTTTATGTATTTACATATATATATGTATATATATATATATATATATATATATAGAGTGTAGTATATTGCCACTTAAGTGTGGCTGACCCCTAGGGGTGGATGTTACTGTTGCTTTTAGCCCCAGGAGGACATCTCCTCCAGCTGGCTTATCGACACACGACTGTGTCCTGTTTGCCAAGGGAAGTTATCCCTCTCACCTCGATCTGCAGCACGAACGTATCCGGATTTCAGGGTTATTTCCCTTCGTCGGCGTCCGACAGCTGATGACCTTGGTGAGAGAGACAAAAACCTGGCAAACTTATATCTTCTTTTCCAGTGAAATTCTTCACTGATATTGAAAAGGTGAAAACAAGCAATGTTAATTCTCTAAATGAAGTATTAACAGTAACTGCACGATAAAGTGTAGTATATTGCCACTTAAGTGTGGCTGACCCCTAGGGGTGGATGTTACTGTGCTGCAGATCGAGGTGAGAGGGATAACTTCCCTTGGCAAACAGGACACAGTCGTGTGTCGATAAGCCAGCTGGAGGAGATGTCCTCCTGGGGCTAAAAGCAACAGTAACATCCACCCCTAGGGGTCAGCCACACTTAAGTGGCAATATACTACACTTTATCGTGCAGTTACTGTTAATACTTCATTTAGAGAATTAACATATATATATATATATATATATATATATATATATATATCTATATATATATATATATATATATATTTCAAGGTTTAAAATTTTTATATTTAAAAGAGATAGAGACTTCGAACTCGACAGATCCATATTCCATTTATTTACCATCCTATGTCAACATTTCTGTGCCCAAACCTATCCAGCGACTGATCCATATGTATATATATATATATATATATATATATATATATATACATACATATATATATATATATATGTGTATGTGTGTATGTATATATATATATGTAGATATATATATGTATGTATATGTATATATATATATATATATATGTATATATGTATGTATATATATGTATAATATATATATGTATGCATATATGCATATATATATGTGCATTTATATATGTATATATACACACACACACACACATATATATGTACATATATATACACACACAAACACACATATATATATATGTATATACACACACATACACGCGCACACACACGCCACACACTTATAAATATATATGCAGCACGATGACTGGGTGTTGAAGCTGTTACTTAACAACTCAAGTGTGGACGTAATACACCTTGACTTTGCAAAAGCTTTTGATTAAGTTGATCATGGTATGATATGCCACAAATTGCATGATCTCAGCTGGAAAAAATAAGTTATCTGGCAACAGACTAGTGTCCCATCCAGGGTAGAATATACATGCTAGAGAAACCAGGATACTGGCCCTATGCTTCTTAAGAATTAATGTGGACTAGTCATATGTATGACTATATGGTTAGGAAGATCACATGTTTCTGGGTTCAGTTCCGACTGTGTAACTTCTTGAACAAATACAGCTCCTTAGAGTCTTTTACTACGACTTTGAGTTGACCCAAGTTTTGTGAGTGAAATCATGTAGATGGAAACTGTGTGGAAGTCTGTGGGACTGGACCTGTTTGTGTGTTGTAGAATTATTCTGTCACCAAGTTTAACATTGTTATCTGAACTTTAGAAGGGTTCATTCAGACAAGGTCTCAACTTTAAAAACACAGTTTTGACTTCTGTTGCTTCCTAATACAGCAACCAGCAAGCAGTGACATAGCTAGAATATGTGCCGCCCTTAGTAATCCATGAGTTTGTCACACTTCCCCAAAACTGTGAGTCATGTCCCACATGGTTTAATGGTTAGGGTTTTTGGCTCACAATTGTAAGGTCATGAGCTTGATAACTGGTGGTGTGTTGTGTCCTTGAGCAAGACACTTTATTTCACATTGCTTCAGTTCAATTAGCAGAAAATGTGTAGTACCTGTATGTCAGAGGGCCAGTTTGTCTCATTCTATGCCAGCCACTTTCACATTAATTGTATGAGCAAACTGTTCCATTGATCCGATTAATTCGAACCCCCCATTGTCATAACCGATGGAGTGGCAGTATTAGTGAGTAGTATCCCAGTGTTAAGAACTCTTGTATTTCAATACAGCCTATGCAGGCTTATACAGGAGACCCAAAAGTGCTGCCCCTGCTAAAAGTGTCACCTGGGGTGCCACTGTCAATGAGTTGTGGTTTTTTTTCTTACTTCACTTCTTTCACCAGTCCTGAAGACTATCTAAAAAAAGGTAACGAGCACATCCTATCTTTCCTCTAACAATGCAATAAAAAAAATTAATAAATGAGAAAGAAATCTCCTCATGGATAAGTAACTAGTCTCTCACAGCAAACTTCCTCAAAAGAGCCTGGTATCTTTTCATAGCATATTTTTTCTTACCTACAACAATAAAAATACCTCTGCGCACATGTGTGCACGTACACACACACACACACACGCACACACACACACTCACTCACACACACACATGCACACATCTCCAACAGAAGAGCTGTACTTGTAATTCAAAGGTTCAATCTTATCACATTTTGTCATATGGATTCAACTTGAGAATAAGAGTACACGTGTTTTGGGAATACTCAGCCACTTGCATGTTTAATTTAACGAGTAAGTAGTTCAGTTGACTGAACGACTGAATGCTCATCATTGAAATTTGATAGAGGACGTATAATGATGATGGTGATGATAATGATGAGGAGGAGGAATATCATGATGGTGATGATGATAACGATGTTGATGATGAGGAGAACGTGGATGACGATTATGATGATGATGATGATGACGACAAGGAAGAGAAGGAGGAGGATGCAGAGAAGAATGATGATGATGATGATGATACCAACAACAATAACAACGATGGTAAGGAGGAGGAAGAGGAGATAGAGAAGAATGATTATGATAATGACAATCATGATGATGACAGCAACAACAACGACGATGATGATGATGATGACGACGATGAGGAGGAGGAGGATCATGATGATGATGGTTATCATTTTCATCATTATCAGTCACAAAAGAATTAAATATAAGTTTTGCCTACGTTTTAATCAGCAGGCCCTGCCTAGAAGGAAATCCTACAATAGTGCTTGCTATTCTGATATATTTTTCCTAATGGAAACATTAGATAGAGGAAACTAATTATACTTAAATATCAATCCTAATTGTTATGAGATAATTTGTAGAGCATCAGAAAAAAAAAGGGTGGAGTACTAGAACTTAGAGCACGATGCTTATAAACATCAAAAGATGCTAGTAACAGCTTGACAAAATATAGAGGTTAGAGGTAAAAAAATCTGTGAGGGTAAGATTTTTGGCAATCCTACTAATCTGTGGCAGGTATTTCATTGTGTCATTACTGTTTCTAAATGAAAAACTTTATTTGGATTTTAGTCTATTGCCTTAGTTCAATAAGCAGTCATTATACAAGGGTGCTGTGAAGTTTTGGGCTTTAGGTAAAAGAAAATGCAGGAGAATCAGTTAATTATGATTGTATTCAACATATTCCCCTCTCAGGTTCACACATGTATTGCAGTGGTCCTTCAGTTTTACTAAGCCCTGTAAAAGAACTTGGAAGGTTGGACCTTCAACCAGGCTTTTTGTGATACCCTTAAAGCCAGGATCTTTCCAACACCCCTTGTAAAAGACACTGTATTTGACAGCATATAAAATGCAGTTTTGTTTCCCAAGAGGTATCTCTGAACATCACCTCTGAGTCCTCTATCTGAAGTTGGACCCTATATTACATGCTTTAACACACTGAAAACCTTCTTGTCTGAATATGCACTGCTGAAGCCTTTTGTAGGAGATACTTGCTCAAGTTGATGCCCAAGGTTACTGTTGCAAGCATTTGGTTGAAGTCTCCAGTTTGAAGGTAAATTCCCATCAGTCACAGAGCAGCCTCCACCTGCACCAGTAAATAAATAAATAAATAGATAAATAAGAGGTTGTTGACATTGCCCTTCCCTTCAAGGCTTTTAATCAAAGAAACATTGTAATAAAAGTAAAATGCTGATTGTCATAGTTATTGTTATAACCAGAGAGAAGCAGAAAAATCTAGGTACAACATGGCACCAGATAGAGTGCACTAAAATACATCAGGTTACAGGAAATGTTTTGTTGTTAGTGTGCATGCATGCATTGTACACATTCAAAAGTTCAGTGTGATATGACCTTGAGAGACATTAATCTGAGCCCGTTTCCCTGTTCTATATTCAAGTCAGAACCTAGACGTCTCAGTTTGGTATAGGGGTACCAAAGTGGAACATCTATATTCTGTTACATGTCAGTCAACACAATACTTCCGTATAAGCCTGCAAGAAACTTAACTTCTGGGAAATATGTGTGCGTATGTATGTATGTATGTATGTATGTATGTATGTGTGTATGTACATATGTATGTGTGTGTGTATGTATGAATGTATGTATATATATATACATACATAAATACATACATATATATATACACACACACACACATCTGTGTGCATATGTGTATGAATGTGTGTGTGTATGTATGTGAGTATATACATGTGTGTATGAGTGTATACATGTGTATATGCATGTATATATATATATATATATATATATATATATATATATATATATATGTATTTGTATGTATATATGTGTATTATATTTACATGTGTATATATGTGCATCTGGCTGTCTGTCTACATATCTAATGAGTTATACTTAAGGATATTATTAACATAAGTTGTAAATAACCCCATTGCACATATAATAATGCATTATATTTCAATCTGATAAAATAATTGCAAGGATGTGTATTTGTCTTTGCTACTTAATACTCTGCCAGAGATTTGCCTGTATGCTTATGAAGAATTTATGCATATACTGTCTCTTTTGGGAGTATTAATTGTGAGAAAGGTGAAATAAATATATGCTATAGGAATACAAAATCTTTTGAAAAGATAATTGCTTTACATTTGCATTTAACAATAAACACTATAATATTTCTTTCCCACTTTACTCATTTGGTTAATCACTAACATAGAACTCAGTATTTAAGATGCAAATAACAGCAGCTTCTAATTAAATATGCACACTGTGATGTATGTTTGAATGCATATGTGTATGCATGTATGTATATCCACGTGTGTGTATGTATGTATGTATGTATGTATGTATGTACACATGTGTGTATGTACTCGTGTGTATGTATGTACATATGCATGCATGTATGTATGTATGTGCATACATATACATGTATGTATGTACCTATATGTGTGTGTGTGTACATATGTATATATGTATGTATATACAGAGAGAAAGTCAATGACTTGTGAAACTTGGATTGTTTGTCAACCTTGTCCTTGTAAAAATGTATAAATATATGTGTGTATTAATTTGTGCGTCTATCTTTCTATCTCTTTATTCTTTATACAACAAACATACATACATACACGTGCGCGCGCACACACACACACAGGCAGTTTGCAGTGCTCAAGACTTATCTGTCTCAATAACAGCGGTGTTATAAAAGCATTATGTTTATGTCTGTAGATCCAGTGAGCCCTTCCTTGCACCCAATCTGTTCTTGTTAAGCCTTCTCCATTTCTCATATTCTTTACATCAATCCCTCTACTTTTCTGTAGCACTGTTCTGCAGCTATAATACTGAGAGCACATATTTCATGCCTATTTGCACTATCAGTCACCTTCTTTCACCCACAAAAAAGAATCACTCTTCTCTCCTTTAAAAATTTGTCCCTTGTCTTTAATACCACTCTATCCTTCTTATTTTTCACTGATCACTATTTTCTGTGCCTACATAAGTTACTTCTTAGGACTGTTGTTACTTTATTTTTAATACCTGTTATTATCATTTTCATTATCCTAACATATCTACCAATGACTGCCTCATCCTCTATATTTTCTCCCCAACTCACCATAGCCATCCCTACATACCTCTAATTTCCATCTCTGTCACTGTACGTCAGTCTCTCTTGCTCCAGACCTCTCTCTTGCTCCAGACCTCTCTCTTTCACCCAGTACACCTTCTACATATTTTCTGATCACCCTACAGCTTTCCTCCCTTCTTATATTGCTACTTATCACCTCCTCCTTCCTTTGCCACTCCCATTCTTTTATCTTCCTCCTGCCATGTTGATATTTACCATTGACTTCACCTCCATTTTTTGTTCCATACATTACATTCACCTCAACATCCATCTCTGACCATTTGTTACTCTCTTCTCCCACACACTCTAATGAAAACTTATCCACCCATCCTACCCAATTCTTTGTCTTTATTCTTTCTTATACTTACCGTCTTGTATCTTGTGAGTATACTGTTACATCATCTTTGCTATCGGTCTTCTTTCCAGCTACTCTCAGCCACCCTTACATAATGAAGGAAGCCAAGTAACTCCTCTGTCTTTTGTAGCAAGACACTTGTGCTTATCTATCTGTTATATTTTAGCCTCTCAACACCTGACATAAAGCCACACCCATCTCTACTACAACCCTGCTCAGCTAAGGGCCTATTTTGGTCTTCTGAGTTATATGTGAGTTTTCATTATTGTCATTGTTTAATGTTTGCTTTCCATGCATGGGTTGGACTGTTTGACATAGGGCTGGCCAGCAGGGAGCTGTTCAGACTCCAACTGTTTTGGTTTCTATGGCTGGATGCCCTTCCTAATGCCAACTACTAAATATGCTGGGTACTTTTTACATGCCACCGGCACGGTCGCATTTACTCAGTACTGGCATGGGTGCATTAAAGCAGCACTGGACACAGGTGTTTTTTAAGTGACACTGGAATGGGTGCATTAATGCAGCATCACCATGGGTACTTTTTAAGTGGCACTGACATGGGTGTTTTTGAAGTGGCACCAGCATCTGAAAGGCCATACAACTCACAAGACCCAAAAAGACCCTATTGCAAGACCGGTATCATGAAAAAAGAATTTAATATATTCTCTAAAGTCTTTGGCACTACTAAGGGACACCCAGTCATAGAAACCATGCTAAAACAGACACTGGAGCTCAGCGCAGTCCTCTAGTTGGTTGGCTCCTATCAAACCATACCAAACCAGTATGGAGGACAACTGTTAAATGATGATGATGATGATGATGACATGTCACATATCTGCTTATTCTGCTCTTTCAAAGACATGTGGAATAAAAAAAATTCTCTTGCAAAATAGATGTTAATGACAGTAAGGGTATCTGGCTTTTTATATGGTGCCTTGATAATATGTATTCAATAAAACCATGCTATTATGACAAACAGATGTTAGATGAATAGAAAACTAATGAAAAAAAAAGCACATATATTTCCAATAATATAATACTAATTAAACATGAATGATTGGTAAAAGTATAACTTGAATTCTTTTGTACTGGTCCACGAGTCAAAGAAATATTGTATAATAATGATGATGATGATGATGATGATGATGACGATGACGATGACGATGATGACGATGACGATGACGACGACGACGATGACGATGATGATGATGATATTTAAATTTTTAATTTTGACTCTATATCTTCTGGAGGAGTTACCTCAATCCTTTATATATTAACCAAACTGAAATAGATTGACAAAATTATTTTTTGAACCTGTTGAAGACACACCAGATGTTGAAATATCGTTCACTAGATGACAATGGCAGTCTTTTTTTAATTTTGATATTAATATTAATAATAATAATGATAATGGTTTCAAATTTTTCCACAAAGGCAGCAATTTTGTGGGAGGGAATGAGTCAATTACATCGACGCCAGTGTTCAACTGGTACTTATTTTATCGACTCCAAAAGGATGAAAGGCAAAACTGACCTCCGTAGAATTTGGACTCAGAACATAGCAATCGGCAAAATACCACTAATTATTTCATCCAGCATCCTAACGACTCTGCCAGCTCACTGGCTCTAATAATAATAATAATAATAAGCCTTTCTACTAAAGGTGCAAGGCTTGAAATTTTGTGGGAGGGGACTAGTTGATTACATCAACCCCAAAAGGATGAAAGGCAAAGTTAACCTTGAACTCAGAACATAAGGACAGACGAAATGCAGCTCAGCATTTCATCCAATGTGCTAATGATTCTGCCAGCTCGCCACCTTATATGGTAATATTTATTATTATTTCAAATTTTTGCCATGAGGGCAGCTTGATGGAGATGAGGATGAGTTGATTACATTGACCCCAATGTTCAACAGGTACTTATTTTATCGACCCTAAAAGGATGGAAGCAACGTTAACCTTGCCAGAATTTGAATTCAGAATGTAGCGGCACGCAAAATACTGCTAAGCATTTTGCCAGGCATACTAATGATTCTGCCTTATATAATAATAATAATAATAATAATAATAATAATAATAATAACGATGATGATGATGATAATAATGATAATAATAATAATGATTTCTTTTTTAAACACAAGGGTTTACATTAAGAAAAACATTATGGACATTACAGGACAAAACAAAGAATGTATGTGTGTATGTGTGTGAGTGTGTGTTGTTGTGAGGGTTTTGCATTGCAAACAAGATGAACAAAATTTTAAAAATCAACAATGTGTGATCCTCAATAGGGTGGAGACGTTCAAGGGCGGCTCATGAGAAAACCTGCTCAGGGCAGACCCGTTCACCTACACCATTCTCACCACTTTCATCCACCTTTCAGCAAATTGGTTAGAAGACACTTTCCTCTCTACCCTTATTTTCCTTTTCAAGCGACACTTGAAAAAGTTGATCAGAGATTGGCCAAAGAGAAAAGTGTTTGTCTTCAGCCCCTTCATTCTTGTCCACCATACAAACGCTTTCACCATGGCCACCAAGCATATAAACACAGCCATGCCTTCTCAGTTAAAGGAAGGCTGTGGGGTGATCTTCATGATGGATTCAGTTGATCCGTCCCACACGCGACAGCAGCTGTTTGACATAAACCCACAGGTCAGCAAAACTTGGGCACTGGACAAGTGCATATAGGACCGTCTTGTCATCACGCGCACATCACAGATATGCTCAGCTGACGGCACTTCTGTGCCTGTAAAGTTTATCTCGAATGGGCAAATCTCCCTGGTAGCACTGCCAGGCCAAAGAGTTTTAGAAATTATCCATTGGTCCCGGGCTGAAAGTTCTTCAGAAAAGAGTGGCTACTTGATCTTCTTCGACACCCAAGTTCTCCCCAAGAACATCGTTGCACTTTTCCTTCACTAATCCTCTAAAAAATGCTAAAGTGGAGGTTCCAATGTCCAATTGGTTGAGGGCTGTGAGTGCTTGAAGACATTCCACTTTCCAAATGCTCCCTCTCGGTCTCTGTTTTAACCAGGACTGCAGCTCCGTTAAAGAAACTAGCTGTAGAAATACATGTCTGGTGAATCGGGACCACACCTGTTCACCATCAAGGAAGTACTGGAGATGTCGTAGCCTCAGCGCATATCTGCGCATCATCAACCATGGCATGCCCAGGTCACCACTCAGCAGGTGTTGATAGCAGATAGACCGTCTGACCATCAGGACACGTCCCTTCCACAAGAAGTGGAAAACTATATGCTCCAGCTTAATCAGATGGTGGCCAGGACAAGGCACGGTGGTCAAGCAATAGTAGACAGATGTGATATATGCATTAGCCACCTCTGCCTGACCTTTCAGGGATAGCTTTCTCTTGGCCCATTTCCGGGTGAGAATATTCACCCTGCTCGTTACCTCGTCCTAGTTTTTGTCCATCTGGAGGTCTGGACCGAACCAGACCCCGAGAAATTTAACCGGTTCCTCTGTCCAGCGCCCAACGATACAGTTGGATGGCATGAAGCTGCTTCTTCAGGTGCCGAGCCACAAGCCCACTGATTTTTCTTGGTTAATCATCGCTCCTAAAACCGCCTTGTACATGACCATGTTGTCGGAAAAGAGAAAGGAAACAGAAGGAAAACTTGCTTGGTTTTGTTTGGAGGGGCGAATTGTCCGTCCCTCCTGTTTCCAACAGTTAATCATCAAGAATTATCTAATAATATTAACAAATAAAAGCAAAACAGGAACGAAAAATACGTGAAAAGGCCAGGCAGTCCTTCAGTCCCCTCAGAGTTATGTCCCTTAGACTGGGCTTTGGAATCATTACCCTGTGGGCCAGTTGCAAGTGACAATTGTCTCCCAGCAATTTGTATGTGTGTAAGTATGAAAAGGTGAAGTAGGGTGGGTGGGAGAAGTGGCTGGGTGAAAAAGAGGGTGAAAGGGACAGAAGGAGAAAGAAGAAAAGTGGGAAGGGAGTTCAAAGCCAACTTGCATGTGTGTGTGTGTGTGTGTGTGCGCGCGCGCGAGTGCATAGTGTGTGTGTGTGTGTGTGTGTGTGTGAGTGCGTGGTGTGTGTATGTGTGTGATGGGTGTAACGAAATAGTATATATATATATATATATATATATATATATATATATATATATATATATATACTCTTTTACTCTTTTACTTGTTTCAGTCATTTGACTGCGGCCATGCTGGAGCACCGCCTTTAGTCGAGCAAATCGACCCCAGGACTTATTCTTTGGAAGCCTAGTACTTATTCTATCGGTTTCTTTTGCCGAACCGCTAAGTTACGGAGACGTAAACACACCAGCATCGGTTGTCAAGCGATGTTGGGGGGGGGGACAAACACAGACACACACATAAACACACACACACACACACACACACACACACACACACATTATAATGGAATAATTACTGTGAAGCATTGTGTAGAATATAATGTATAAAGGAACATGGGTAAACAAATATATGAATTAATGTAGACTTACCTTGTATTCAATATTTTGGGGTTATGACCCCATTTTCTGGAAAATGAGGTCATAATCCCGAAATATTGAATACAAGGTAAGTCTACAATAATTCAGAAAATGGTGTCATAACCCCGAAGTATTGAACACAAGGTAAGTCTACAGTAATTCCCTTAATTTTTTTACTTGTGATTTACCTTGCATTTACTTCGCATCGTTTTGGCCTTACCCATGTTCCTTTATACAATACACACACACACACACATACACACACACACACACACACACACACACACACACACACACACACACACACACACACACACACACACACACACTCGCATATATGAGAACAGGACGTCACCAAACAGTAAAAAACATGAAATACGAAAGTAAATGAGTTCAATACGCCAACAACGAGAGAAACAAATGGAAAACAGGACAAGTAACATAAAGAACGACCCTTCAGTTGCCGGCTGTCTATTTCGAAATGAGGAATAGGTATACAGCCGACAACTGATGAAGGGTCGCTCTTTATGTTACTTGTCCTGTTTTCCATTTGTTTCTCTCGTTGTTTGTGCATTGAACTCATTTGCTTTCGTATTTCATGTTGTTTACTGTTTGGTGACGTCTTGTACTCATATGAACTTTTTTACACACTGGCTTCCTGATAAAATTCTTGTAAAAGATTTTTTATCCCTTTTTGAATTTATTAATCAAATATATACACGGAATATATTCAATCCTGAATTTTTTTATTCCTGTCACAACACGTCTACCAAAACAATCCAGTAGTTTTTCCCGCTTCTCTGATGAAGATTTATACAGACAAACTTCATTCCCTTTGCTTGGTCGGATACCGAGAGTGTTCGTTTTTGGTAAGGTGAGAATTCTGTTTATTTGCATAAGTTTTCCCATACAATACTATGCTGATGAGCGGAGTCTAGATTCATTCTGGTAATCGCGAAATCGGTCGATACATAGTTGAGTTATTTAAAAGAAAGTTGGTCTTCTTGTGTTGGTTGTTTTTCCTCGCATTCGGTACTAAATATGTTTATTTTGGGAAGTCCAGTGTGTGGCATTATTCTGTAGTAATGCCCCTTATATAAATATATATATATATATATATGTATATATATATATATATATATATATAAATTGAAGTTGGCCGACCGTTGTATTCTTTCTTGTCTTGAGATTCACGGCCAAACGGCTGGGTGGATTCGCGTGAAAAATGGCACACATGTGGAGACGGGTGCATAGATTGGAACGCGCTTTCTATTTTTTCTTAGCCCCCCCCCCCCCCCCATACTTACAGAGAAAATCGATTAAAGCAACCTGCATGCGTGCGTGTATGTGAGTGTGTGGCACTGAAGCCATTCATGCATATGTACATATTAATAAATAAACTGAATGATAAATTTCAGTTATCTCTCTCTCTCTTTCTTTCTTTCTCTCTCTCTCTTTCTTTCTTTCTCTCTCTCTCTTTCTTTCTTTCTCTCTCTTTCTCATATGCACATACACCATCAACATTACTCTCTCTGTCGCGCACACCCCATCAAACATACACACTCAAACACACACAGACATACGCACGCACATCAATTCTCCCCTCTCACCTCAACTTCAAAAGAAGTTCAGTCATAAAACTGTCTCTTCATTCGACGCCCACTTCAAAAGATCGCCTTTCCTTTTCACTTGTCCAGCCATTGATCGAGAGATAAAACACAAACCAACTCCTGTTAAATGCAAAAATCCCGCCAAAAATACACACACAAACGGACATTTCATGTTTTTCAGTTTCTCTATGATTATACACGCGTCGAAAACAATAGCTCTTACATACATCTTAATCTTCAACAAGTATGTATCAATTTCTATAATATAAATTGTTTTTCAAGTCAATGACACACAAATTCACTCACTCACTCTATCTCTCTTTATTACCCTCTTTCTCTCTCACATACACCACACACACACACGCACTTCCATTTCATATATCTTTCAATTACTGCTCTCTGCAAATAAATTTTTTACGGATACAACTGCTTACAAAAATTGGGATCAATGTATAATTTCTTTCTATGTTCATAATTAAATAAATGTTTTAATGATTAGACAGACGTCCAATACAATAGCTCTCACAAACTGACTACGTACAAATTCTTTCTTCACAACTCCTGAAGCCATTTTCTGACAGGAGGGGGTGAAATCATCCTACAGCTGGAGGCTCCAATCGAAATAGGACACGAAATGATCAGGTTGAGAAACGCTGTTATAGATTATGCCTAACCGAAAACAATCACAGTCACATCATCCAAACAGACCAACGCGTCACCCGGTCCAGGAATCGAAACCACAATCTTACGATCATGAGTCCAACACCCTAGCCACTAATCTTGAAGATTGAGAAGCTTTCAATTATGTTTGGGATGCTGGAAAAACGAGTTTGATCAGATAAAGATTTGAAGCTTGCTCCAAGCTTTGCATTTCTGATGTTTCAGCCATCACATCTCTTTTATACTTATTTAGGTTATGGGCATCATATCGACGACACATCAAAACGCTCAAAGATTTCACCAAAAGTGTTTAAGGCGTATATTAAACTACAACTGGAAGAGCTGGAAAAGGCGGGTTGTTTCAGTATAGAAGTTCACCTCATCAAGAACCATATACCAATGGGGTATAATTATATCATTCATTGATGTGACTTCCAGCTTCCGAAGCAATTGCTTTATGGAGGATTTATTCTCGGTAAGTGGCCGCTGCACAAATCAAAAAAGAAATTTCATGTCACAAAATAACTTCATTGCAAAAAATCTCCGCTGAACAGGAGCAAATGGCGTCCTATAACTAGATAATCTCTTTCATGCAGTCTGCAGTCGCATTAGACTTTCAAAAGTCGGATTTGTAATTCACAAAAATCACATACCGGATACTAACATGAAATGCTTATATGTATATGGTAACAACGGCCCCGGCAGAGTACTGCTGCTATCTATAAACGAAGCTGTGTTCGTCTACAGCCGGGTTGAAATTTGATTTTGGACGAGTGCACAAGGGCGGAACTGTTGCTGGGGTGATTCTTGACAAAATAGTTTGCTTTAGTTGTTACAAGAAACGAAACATAATAGGGGTTCGGTATTCATCTGACAGCCACATGGTAGAGAAGCTATCAAAACTATTGCAGTCATAAGTCTGCAATGTGAAAGTGGCTATGCTTGAAATCAAGTTAACGAACCTCCCATATCGACCTACACACACACACACACACACACGTATATATACATACACACACACACACACACACACACACACACACACGTATATATATACATACATAGGTTGATAGATACATACATATATCATATACATGCATACATGCGCAACTTTACATACATTCATGTATATATATGTATATAATGTATACACACAGGCGTGTGCGCGAACACACAAACACACACATAAAATAGACACAAACATGTACACTCTCACTACACATATATAAAAGAGAAGATAAATTATTGAAAGCCCACCCCTGACTGTCACGATATATAACATATTAAATGACTGCAGGGCATCAGGAAAAAAATGGGTGGAGATTCTGCTAAAAATTAAAAGAGACAGGTTATAACTTAGCAAGATTTTGAATGTTGAGATAAAATGCTAAAAAGTCTGAGTAGGTAAAACTGTTGGCAGCTCTGTAAAATTCCTTCATCACTTCTATCATAGATAGATAATTTTAGTTATGATTAAAGAAGTTTCACTTACTCTACATCGCGTATTGAGTACGTTTTTTCCATTTGCAAATACAAACCTTCACAAATACAGACACGTCTGTTTTATCGTCATTTCCGTCAATTGTCGCACAGTTCCTTCATAATTTTATTGTGATTTTCTTTTCTAACAAATCATATTCTTTTTATCGTAACGGTTTTGTATTTCTTTATCTGTACCTCACACAATCTTTCTCTCGTTTTGTCTTTCCTCTCTCACTGTGTTTCTCTTGCTCAAACTCCCCCCCCAACCTCTCTCTCTCACTTGTTTCTCATTATCTTTCTCTCACCCATTCTTGCTTTCAACTCTTTCTCTTTCTCTTTCTTTGTCTTTCACTCTCTATATATTTCAGGCCACTCACTCCTGCGCATCTCCAACGAGTATGAGACGTTTTTGACACAGCTGTTTTGGCGCTACCTAACTCGCGCCGCTGATTCGACGCTGGCTTGTTTGACATCAGATATTTTACTGTTTATCTCGTCTTAACGTTTCTTTTGTTCTCTGTCCCTGTCGATGTCTGTCTGGTTGTCTGTCTACCTGTCTGGTTGTCTGTCTACCTGTCTAGTTGTCTGTCTACCTGTCAGCTTATCTGTATGAAGAGAGGAAAAGTGCTTGCTAATCGTGTTTAAGTAATGAATTGTAACGTTTCTCTCTCTCTCTCTCTCTCTCTCTCTCACCCTCTCTCTGTATGTGTATATTTCAGCTCGTGCACACAAATACAAAGACACACATACATACATACATACATACATACATACATACATACATTCATACATGCCTCGCATGTGTATCGTTGGTGATTTTCTTTCTCTGTCTTCTCTTTGGACGTTTTCTATATTTCTGACGAAGAGTTGCGCTCGAAACGTGAAATCCTCTTTCTTTCCTTTCCTTTTCTGAGCGTCCAATAACACAGTACTTGTTCCACGTCCTCGCGTTGTTGTTTTTTCTTGCTTCTTCATGTTTGGATTGACTATATATATATATATATACACTGTGTTTTAACGTATATAAGGGACCATCGTGTATACAGAACCATCGTGTATAAGGAGCCCCTTAATTTTGGGGCTTAAAATTTGAAGAAAAAAAAGGTTTTGCAAGGGATTATAATACTATCCATTTATAAGAAACTCCCATAATTTTTTTTAACCTAATTTTTTACAAAAAAAGGGTTCCTTATACACGTTAAAATACGGTATGCACACACACACACACACACACACACACACACACACACACACACACACACACACACACATAATTGTTAAAGAGGACAACAAACGTTAAGGCAAAGAAAACATCTCAGGTGATATACATTATTATTACTGGAAAAAAATTCAGTCTTACAGCTGCTACTGGAATATCTCAGAGTATGGGATATTCCGTCATCGGAGACAAATAGGGAAAAGGAGAAGGGTATAGATTAATGAAATGACGACAAAGAAGACAGGAGTTTAGGAACAAGGAGATGAAGAAAGAGAAGAAAAAAGAAGCATAAAAGTTCACATTTCGACTTTCCGATGGTGTAGAAGTAAGTCCAAAAGTCCTTAGGTGGTATCTTGCGTCAAAGACTTTCTCTATTCTCGAGCGTTAACTAATACATCCATTTGTTGTTTACACCACCTGTCTTCGTCTGTTGCTTTTTTCGTAAATTCTCCCATATATATATATATATATATATATATATATATATATATATATATATATATATATATATATGACGGGCTTCTTTCAGTTTCCGAGTATAAAATCCACTCGGCCCGGGTCTATAGTAGATGACACTTGTTCAAGGTGCTACGCACTGAAATTATTACCAGGAACCACATGGATAGGAAGCATACTTCTTACCAAACAACCACGCCTGCGTCTTCTTTACACAAATATAAATATGTGTTTAGACAGACAGACAGACAGACAGATAGCTAGCTAGCTAGAGAGAGAGAGAGAGAGAGAGAGAGAGAGAGAGAGAGAGAGAGAGAGAGAGAGAGAGAGAGAGAGAGAGAGAGACGGATAGCTAGATATATAGAGAGACGGATAGATAGATAGTTAGATAGATAGATAGATAGATTGAAGGTTGTGTTTACAAATGGAAAAAATGCACTCGATACATAAGGTAGAGCATGTATAATTTATTACAATCAGAATCTTCTAATATCATAAACCCCGAGTTTCACGTTACTGATAATCTTTATGAGCAAAATAGTGGAGCAGTTTTGCAGGACTGCCAACTATCACACCTACTCAGACATGTTACCTCTGTACTCAATGTCTTGGTAAGTTATTACCTGTCTCTTTTTATTCTCAGCAGCATCCACTCCATTTTCTTTTCCTGATGGTCTTACAGATATATAAAATATTACATATCATGACAGTTATGGCTGGTGCTAACTAATTAATCATCTAATACATGTATGTTTGTGTGCATCGGTACACACACACACACACACACACACACACACACACACACACACACACATATATATATATATATATATATATATATATATATATATATATAGAGAGAGAGAGAGAGAGAGAGAGAGAGAGAGAGGAGCTAGAGAAAGAGAGATGGAGCTATCTCCAAACACACATACATCTACATATAGATATGGATGTATGTATGTATGTATGTATGTATGTATGTATGTATGTATGTATCTATGTATGTATACTCTGTGTGTGCATATATATATATATATATATATATATATATATATATATATATATATATATATATATATATATATATATATGTATTCTGCATTAAATGAAGAAACAATGACGAGTGAAAATTCTGTAAATAATAATTATAAGCTTCATTTTATAAGCGTTCATCCAAATTTTTCCATCAAGGCTTATATGCCCGAATATTAGACTACTTTCTTTAGCCGATACACAGTGAACGCTTATAATCTTTAAGCTTATAATAATAATTATTATTTAGATGGTGATAGTGGTCTGTAACGTCGGGTCACTATTTTAGAAGGATAGGTTGTATTCCATCTAATGTGACTCTACTCAGAAGGTTGTTATATCATTTGACAGGAACACGGTATAAAGAAATACATGGAACAAGGTGGTAACTTTAAATGTCTTTAATACCGGCCACACGTATATATACACAAATTGAATGATAAATGGAAGTGGTTGATGGACATTTACTCATATATCTACATGCATCTGCGTGGGTTGTATGTTTGCTGTTAACCCTGGTGAGGAACTCAAGAACAGTGATATATTAGAAACTTTGCAGTGTGTTGGTGCTGTGTAGAGATGTTGACGACGTTGGTGAGAGACATGATGGTGGCGACGAAGATGGAGCTCGCTGTAATGTGGTCAGTGGTTAGACCTTAGAAGGTCTGAAACCAACAGACCTCGAGACTAGGGGGAGGTGTGTTTTTATAGCTAACGGTAGGCTCAAATTTTATTTAGAACAGACTGTTTCACGTGGTTTATTTGGAGGCTGCGATTGGTTGGGTTGCATATTGGCGCGCGATAGAGTAATTGACAAATTGACAAATTGCGCCAATACCAACCAGTCAGAGTGGTAGACACAACAGGGTCCAAAACAGCGCCCAAAGATTAGCTGTTACCTGCTACGTTCGTATGTATGTATATATAATAGAGGAAATTCACTAGACTTCGCTACAATTATTATTATGTACAGAATACATACACATACACACACACACACACACACACGCACGCACACACACACACACACACACACACACACACACAAACACACTGGCGGTGCCCCAGCATGACCACATGCCTCAAGGCTAAAACATCTAAAAGAATATATATATACTCTCACACGCGCACTCATTATCATTATCATTTAATATCTGCTTTCCTTGCCGGTATGGGTTCCACAGTTCGTCACTTTCCGAGTCGCAGTTATTGCCTCACAAGATGGATTAGAGCAGTGCTACTCAAAGCGGTGTTCCGCGGACCGGTGCCAGCCTGCGAGTCATCAGCTGCCGGTACGCGGCGAGTTTCCAGAAAAGAAAGAAACAATAGCAGAAAAACTGACAAAGAAGAAACAGGCTCACCTTTCACATTGGTAAAGATTAAGATTATAAAATGCTTATGTACTGTTTTATTATTTGCTTACAAAATAAATATAGGATAAAAAAATTGTCAACTTTTATTATATTAATATATATATATTGTTTCCAGTATAAATTAATATTACTAAGAAATATTACCGGTCTCTGGCACATTGGAAAAAAAAAAACTACCGGTACGCCACATCAGATAGCTTGAGAAGCACTGGATTGGAGGACGTTTTGTCTTGTTCGTATCTTTCACTTTTAGCTTAGTTTCTCCGTCAGTCTGATTCTGGTGCTATTTTCTTGTCGATTTTGCTTTTCTTCCTCTTGTCTTTTGAAACCCTCGCCAAATTCAGATCTTCAGTGGGAATGACCACCAGCAATGTCCTCCCACCTTTTAACGTTCATGTAAAGAGACTTTATGTCTCTCTTGTAGACATCTGTGAAATGAAGTTGGGGGATCTTTTGTGTTAATCTACCAGAGACTAGTTCCTCATGTAGCATTGAATTCTATCCCGCGCTTTACCACATACAAATCTCAAATTGCAATTCAGTCATAGTTTGATCGTACACAACCGAGATTTTATCCAATGAACGGCTGTTGTTCACGTGATAGTTTGGTGATTAGAACTTTCCGTGAGTGGCACCTATAAATACAGTCAATTTAAGGGTCAAAAATTCAGAGTGTCTTGGGTCGAGTTTCAATTACTCTCTTCATGTAGCTGTTCTCATGGCTGTATATTCAATCGAGGACGATCGAAGAAGACATGACACAGCACCTGAATATATACTTGTTACGTAAAAACTAGCCTAAGTGTTACATTTCGAACAGTCATTTCCCTTCAATTTCATATTACACTATTTCATCTTACTGCTTCCATTAAATTTATTGCATGAATACCTTACCTATGAATGTAACAAAATAAATTATGTTCAAGCATAAAAATAAACCTCTGTTAGGCTCATATAGCAGGTCTTCCGAGTATTCCTTATCTGACATGCAATGTGCGTGAACCAGCGTCGTTGTTGAAGTAAGACGAGAAGGCTGGGTATCTGAGTATCTGGGTCAGTCCACTCGGTGTTGCTTAGTACGTACCATTACCATCTACAACTTTTTGAGAGCTTTTACTAACGCTGCTTCCGCAACATTCTCTGCGCCACTGCAGGAATTTACTGACCAATATTGAAACTCTTGAAAGGCAGATGTTACCAGCATTGAGGCCATATTGTCAAAGACGTAGCTGTACAAGGCGAGGCACGCTTCCTTAATGGAGAATTATTGCCGGCCCATAATTGTGTTGCATGGCAAAAAAATCTACAGGCCACCGTAGAAGAGGAGTACAAAAGAAGAAATCCCTTCTTGCAATCAACAATCGCCAGCTGTCTAATATAGCCTCTGATCACGAGGCCTAGTGACCAGTCTGTTTCCGCTTCAAAAAAAAAAAAAATGCACGCAGGGCTGACTTTGAATATAAAAGATGAAGGAAGAACCATTACACTGCTGCACCGAAAACAGAACAGAACTGGAAAGATACTAAAGTTTTGACAGGGTGCAAAACTTACTCTGAAATATATATACTGTAAAATACATCATTCATGTGTTGAGGTTAGCGTATGCTCTCGTTGTGTTAGCATGTGAAGAGATATCTGGCGAGCACGACGATGTGTGGATACATTCAGTATGATACATGACAATAAGTAGAACAGCTTAACCTATCTTAATCCAACGTAGTTAAAGTAACTTTTGTACATGTTATCTTGAACCTTCAGTCGTGTATAGTATTTCATCTGTTATATAAAGATTCTTTGACGAACTATCTACTGCTATATCTTCGTGAATTATCAACATTATAATAATGGCGCCGCCGATAGGATGCAAATCGGTGCTGACCTTTTGAAACTAGGTTAAGATGCTGTTCTAGCTTTAGTTTAGCTACACACACACACACACACACACACACACACACACACACACACACACACACACACACACACACACACATTAACGGAGACCCAAATTATGTTAACGAAAGATTTATTCAGTTAAATACACGAGGGCGACAGCTGCCAGTCAACTCTTGCTTAGTAGAAAACCTGCTTAACCGGAAGTCCACTTCGGCGCAGACCAGTTCTCTAGCTAGCCCGCAGCGAAGTTCCTGTCTACAGTTCGTCCGTCATAAATCCTTGGGCAGTGCCCTACATTGTACAGCTACCACTAGAGCAAGAACATTGAAAGACAATAATGGAACTGATGGCTCAAAGGAGATAACGTGTTTATTTATAAATGTCCGACATAGAGTTATTCTAAAAGGGTTACGGATAACTCATCGGAGAAAACAAAGGGAACAAAAATACTAGAGGACATGTGTTTTAGTGAAATACGGGAGACGATGGTGAAACAAGAACTTAGAATGAACCGGGTTCATGTTCAAATGATAGAAATCTTTTGGACTGGATTTCTACGTCATCTTCGTGATGGATTTAGATAGAGTGAGTTTGTCGAGCTTGGTCAAGATGATAAAAGTACTGAAGAGAAAATTTAAATGAGACTAATTGTGGGCATATATCATATGATAGATAAAGAAAAAAATGTTGGAATGACTCCAGTTAGGAAATATATTACTCGGTACGCGTATAAACTTCTATTACAACAGCGTGGAATGATATCGTTTCTTAAATTAATCGATGAATTGCTGATGCTTGTCACATTGTCAAAAAGAAAACAATCTCTGAATACAAATTCTGTGGTTATAAATATGTTAAAAGGAAATGTCCTACATTTGAAGAATCATGCGAAC